>NW_018742733.1:1449180-1704180 GCF_001683475.1 Chenopodium quinoa | reverse complement strand
TAATCAACCTGCTGTGATATGTAACGGAAAGTTGCATTGGGCATACAGCACGCTTAGTGTAGTCGTATACGATCCTTTCGACAAGCCTGATCAATGCGACTTCATCAAATTTCCAGAGGAATTTGATGATGAGGATGATTTTATACTCTTCTGTGACAACTTTCGCCTAAGCAATGTACAAGGGTGCATACGAATATACAACAAACGCGTTTATGATAGAGATCCAATCGCAATACTTACCTTTTGGGAGTATAATAACAATGCTTGGAACGTAAAAAAGTTCAATCTTAGTAGTGTTGATCTTGGTAGTATGGCCGCTGTTTCCTCTTGTTATAGGAAGTATAGTATGAAAATTAAAGGTTTTGATCCTTTCAACGGAGATATTGTCTATGCACACGCTTTAACATCAGGCCAATTTCTTGCAATAGACATGAAAGCTTTAACGGCACATACTATTGACGATTTAAGTTTAAGTAGTCCATTTCCTTTGATCATGAACTTATTTCCTTATTCCCAACTCCCATGGCCAACTCCGATTTAGGTTAGCCCGGCCTATATTATAGGTTCATTTGTTTCCATTTGATCTGAATTGTTTCCACTTGAATAAAGATTAATGTAGTATTCATTTTATTAATTTCTAGATATATTCATCAATTTGCTGTTTGATTAATTCCAAAATTATAATCTGAATTAGTACGAGTATATTATATTATGTATGCCTAGCTACTTGGTTACATTATGTTTCATTATTATTCTATCTATCTCTATATGATATGATGTTCTTACTACGATTTATGAACAACATTTATAGACAGAAAGAACAAATTTAATTACCACTTACCAGCTTAATTAATTACGATCTCCCCTAGTCATATTATCTTGTCCTATATAAAAAGAGGTTTCTAATAGGCAAAACAAACTCCAGCAGTCCAGTACATACAAATAGTGCATTTATCTCAAACAAATACGACTACATAAAGCTCTTGAGTGGCAAGGCATATTAGGGGTCGAGCTCCAGAGAGGTAACTAGCTAAGGCGGCCAAGGCAGCACATTCGTGAGCCGTGACTAATGTCAAAGTGCTAAAATATTTATGAGAATATGATAAATTGAATAAACTCAATCACTTGAATTACAATAATGATGGCCATGGCCAATAAATAATACATCGTTCCCAAACCCAATAGAATTAGGAAATAATCAAAGATATCCCAAAAAAGATATTATGCTAGGCATAAAAATATATACTAAGCATAAAATATGGAAACTAAATATATCCTAATAATTTCCCAAAATATATCCTCCAATACCCCCCTCAAGTTTGAGCATGGGGATTGTAAATGCCCAACTTGGAAAGAAGATGATCAAATTGAGACTTCCAAGCGCCTTAGTGAAAATATCTGCAAGTTGCTCCTTAGTGGAAACATAGGAAGGAGCAATTAAGCCCTCTGTAATAGCATCACGAACAATGTGACAATCAATCTCAATGTGTTTTGTACGTTCATGAAAAACTGGATTTCGAGCTATATGTAAAGCAGATTGATTATCACAAAACAACTTGATCGCCTTAGGGTGTTGGACACCCGAACTCAAAAGCAATGCCTTCAACCATTTCAACTCATGTGTGGTTGAAGCCATGCACCGATACTCAGCCTCAGAAGAAGAGAAAGATACCGTGGGTTGCTTCTTGGTTTTCCATGAAATAGGAGATTTACCAAGAAAAACTAGCCAACCAGTCAACGAACGACGAGTAAGAGGACACACCGCCCAATCTGAATCACACCAACCCTGCAAAGTCAGGTCACTAGCTATATGCACTCAACAAAATACCCTGTCCCGGAGTACCCTTTAAATAACGAACCACCCTGAGAGATGCTTCCCAATGCTCAATCCGAGGTTCGTGCATAAACTGAGAAAGAATATGAACCGAATATGCCAAATCTGGTCTAGTCACCGAGAGATAAATCAACCGCCCTACTAGTCTACGATAAGACTCAGGATCCTCAAGTAACTCACCACTAGCAAGACTAAGCTTGTGGTTCTGCTCAATCGAAAAACCACTTGGTTTCGCACCCAATAGCCCTGCTTCAGAAACAATATCCAAGGTGTACTTTCGTTGACACAAAAACAAATCAGATTTACTACGAGCAACTTCAATGCCCAAAAAATATTTCAAAGGACCAAGGTCCTTCATCTTGAAACACACCAAGATAAGCTTTAAACACAGTTAATGTAGCGGAATCATTCCCAGAAATAATAAGATCATCAACATAAACTAAGACATTAATCTGAACATTGTCTTTAGTGTATGTGAAAAGAGAATAATCAGAGTAAGATTGAATAAAACCGTACCCTTTCAAAGCTGTAGTGAGCTTGGCAAACCAACATCTCGGAGCTTGTTTCAACCCATACAAAGACTTTCTCAAACGACACACTAAACTCGAATCTGAGCTCTCAAAACCTGGAGGTAATTTCATGTATACCTCTTCTTCAAGATCACCATGTAAGAAAGCATTATGAACATCCATCTGTTGAATCTCCCAGTTTTTTGAAACTGCTATAGCAAGAAAAGCGCGAACAATAATCATTTTTGCAACCGGAGCAAAGGTCTCACCATAATCAATGCCTTCTCTTTGATGATTACCATAAACAATAAAACGAGACTTGAGACGTTCAATATCACCATTAGACAAAAATTTCGTCTTATACACCCATTGACAACCTAGAGCTTTCTTGCCGGGAGGAAGATACTCTAATGTCCAAGTTCCATTATCTTCCAATGCCCTTATTTCTTCTTCATAGAACGTCGCCAACCTTCGGATTTCATTGCTTCTTTAAAGGATTTTGGATCCTTTCCCAAAACAACGGCTGCAAGAAATTTGCGATAATTAACAGAAAACATATCACAATTTATATAGTGTGCCAAAGGATAAGGCGTACCTGAAGGAGGGATTGGAGACGGAGTGGACGGAGATGAACTATTAGCAAAAACTGAGTGAGTCACATAATCACGATGACGAACATTGGGAATTTTTTCCCGGAAACCAAGACCCATTTGAATGTCATTAGAACCGACTTCAATAGAAGCCTCATTTGATGCTAGCTCATTAGTATCCTGATAAAAAATAGTGATAATGGGATGTTGAAGCTCTTGCAAAAACCCATCAGACGCTGGATTTCCATTAGTCCAGACAGTGGCATCATTGGGCTGCCCATGTGAAGGCCCAACGGGCGCTTGATTTTCAAAGGGTAAGTCAGCAGCTTTGGAGCGCTGCTCTGCTGAAGGCCCAGCGTGAGATGTCCCTATTTGCGGATCCGCTGGGTTTGGGCTATCCACGAATTAGGCTTGTTGCTCACCCAAAATGCCGCCAACCCCATTGTCTTCTTCCAAACTCAATTCAACAAAATCCTCATGAATTATTGGAGCATCAAACTCATTATGGGAAATATTCACAGCTTCTGGACTCTCAAAAGGAAAAACCTCTTCCACAAATTTCACATCCCTCGAGACAAAAAATTCTTTTGTAGTCAAATCAAATAACCTCCACCCCTTTTTACCAAACGGATATCCCACAAACACACACTTTCTACTACGACTAGCAAACTTGTCTCCCTTAGTTTTCTGATTATGAGCAAAGCATAAGCATCCAAAAGTACAAAGTGCATCAAATAAGGGAGGTTTATTGAACAAAATTTCAAATGGAGTTTTATTTTGTAGCAAGGGTGTGGGTGTACGATTAATTAGGTGAGCGGCGGCAAGAACACATTCCCCCCAAAAAATAAATAGGCAAATTAGCTTGAAACCTCAAAGCTCTCCCAACTTCAATAATGTGTTTGTGTTTTCTCTCAACCCTTCCATTCTGTTGTGGAGTCCCCACACAAGAGGTTTGAAAAATAATACCAGTAGCACTAAAATAATTATGCAAGCAATTAAATTCAGTGCCATTATCACTTTGCACCACCTTAATGGCATGGTTTGAGAAAATTGCCTATCAACCATTGCAACAAATGCTAAAAACATTCGAAAATCCTCAGTTTTATCAACCAACAAGTAAATCCAAACAGCTCGGGAATAATCATCAACAATAGTAAAAAAATAACGAGCTCCACACGAAGAGACATGTCGATACGGACCCCACATATCACAATGTATTTTTTCAAAAATCCTAGAAGCTCTACCATCACTCAAAGGAAATTTATCTCTAGGATGTTTAACACGCATACATACCTCACACCCTTTAGAAAGATTATGTTTATTGCCACTGACATGAGGAAGTAACTTAACCACTTTTTCGGAGGGATGACCCATTCGACGATGCCACAACTCCAAAGTCGACATTGCTTTGCCCACATCAACATGATTCACCGAATCCAAATTGCTAAAATAGTATAGTCCGTCTCTACTAGATCCCGTTCCAATCAACTCCTTCGTTTGATCCTGTACAACACACATATAAGAATTAAATTGGACAATATGATAAGTGTTTTATTTGTCCACTTATCATGGCATTTTTAACACATTTTTGTTGTCATTTTCCCCTCTTTTCCACCTTTCCGACTTCTTTTTTGTGTATGATTACAACTTTTGGCTTTCCCGATTCTTTTTATGTGTGTGGTCCTGTTTGTAGATGCAAGGAGAAATTGGTTATATAGCATGAACATGAAGAACTATATTGGAAGCAAAGCACAAGAGGAGAGGGCGTGCAACCCCTGAGGAGAGGGCGCTCCTACCCCAAGCGCCACAATCTGCCTCTCTTTATTCCCAGCTAGGAGACGGCGTGCACCATAGTAGGAGCGGGCGCTCCTCCATGATCTTCCACAAACTGCCTCAAATTTCTGTAGGAGGAGAGGGCGCGCAAGAGCCAGGAGAGGGCGCTCCAGCCTGAGGAGCGGGCGCTCCTCTATGTAGGAGCGGGCGCTCCTACATGCATACCCGACTTTTTGGGCGGATTTTACGATGTGATTTTGGGGTGTATAAATACGACCCTTGGCTTCAGTTTTCTACATCTTCTTCCTTGGAGAAGATCACCTTCTTCCCTTTAGTCTCCTTAGTCCCTTAGCTCTCTAAACTCTTATTAATTAGATTAGTTTCTCTCAAACTCTATCATTGAAGTACATTCATTGAAGTTTGTATTCTCACTTTCAACATTTTCTCAACCTTGAAGCTTCATTAGTAATCTCTTTCCTCTATCTCTTACTCTTTATTTTCTGTTTTTTTTAATTTCTTTGAATTATATATTTCTCTCTTAATCTTGGTTAATTATTGTTGCATGTACAATCTACTTTATTCTTACTACTCTCTTCAATTTTTTAGATTTATTTTGAACTTAGATATTGTTGTTAGAATGTTCTTTACCATGTTTAGTGAGTAGTTAGTTAGCTGGGGGTTGGGTGAAGACCCAACCAAGCCATGGGTTGATTGATATTTGTGCTTGCATGTTCATTTTGGATTGATGGTTGATTGTTAAAGAATTGGTTAATTGCATGTGTAATTGGATGGCCACTTATTGATCATGTATTCACTTCTATGCTTGCATTGAAAGATGAGGTCTAGTTGTGAGTCCTTTCTTGTATGATTATGCTAAATTCCTCTTGATTACGGTCCCTTGTTTGAATGATGTAGTAGTCTTAGTTGCGGTAATTAGGAGAGAAATCCCAATTATTTGTGCCTTAGTACTATCTCGAACCGATCGAAAGACAAACCCGAGTTAGTAGTCTACTTCCCATTGTTAAGCCTTGGTTGGCCTATCTTGCTAGTTGAGTTTGGTTTAGGAATGCTTAGTGTTGTGGTTTCGAAAGAAGTGAACCTTTTCTTATATGATTAGACCGAATTTCTATCTTGATTATGGTTCCTTGTTTGGATGATATAGTAGTCTTATTAGTTGCGGTAATTAGGAGAGAAATCCCAATTATTTGTGCCTTAGTACTATCTCGAACCGATTGAAAGACAAACCCGAGTTAGTAGTCTACTTCCCATTGTTAAAACTTGGTTGGCCTATCTTGCTAGTTGAGTTTGGTTTAAGAATGCTTAGTGTGGTGGCTTCGGTAGAAGACAATGTTGAGTGCCCTTTCTATCACCCAATTTGTGTACATACTTGCTTATTGTATTGATTCCTTGGCTTTGGTTGGTGTTGAATCCCGTTTCCCCCCTAGCGTTCTTTTATATAGTAGCTAACCATTCAAAACCAAATTTGTGACCGAATTAGCTTACAACCGTTTCATATTCTCGGTGTACTCATACCCATTCCCTGTGGATACGATCCTTTACTTACCCTAAACTTGTCTTAGGTTGGTTTAGGTAGAAATATTGTTTGTCTTGAGGGTGATTGTCCAACGACCGATATATCCTTCTACCACAATACGACTAAGCTCATCAGTGATTTGTGACACAGAAATCAAAATGCAACTCAAATTAGGAACATAAAGAACCCCCGTTAGGATGAGCTTGTCCGACAAACGGATATAACCAATTAAAGAAGCCAATACGGTGTCACCATTGGGAAGACCAACTGGACACTCAAAACTCTGCGTATCAAACAACCAAGATTTGTCTCCGGTTACATGATGAGTTGCGCCTGTGTCAATAATCCATGAAGTAACGTCAAATTTTCCATTCAAACGATTGTTTGGAACATTAACATTACCAAACAATCCCGTAATTGCATTAACGTTAGAAATCGAATACTTCCCCCCCTGGACGCAAAAATCCTCACGACCATGATTGATAGGGGGTGATAAAAATAATGTTTCATCATCTCCGTTCATTGTATGGGTTTGTAAAGAGAAAAAAAAAATTAACCTGCTCTTGATACCATGCTAAAATATTTATGAGAATATGATAAATTGAATAAACTTAATCACTTGAATTACAATAATGATGGCCATGGCCAATAAATAATACATCGTTCCCAAACCCGATAGAATTAGGAAATAATCAAAGATATCCCAAAAAGATATTATGCTAGGCATAAAAATATATACTAAGCATAAAAAATGGAAACTAAATATATCCTAATAATTTCCCAAAATATATCCTCCAAAGTATATCCTCCAATACAAACCGAGCTATGTTGTACGTGTTGGGCTATGGGTCCCTTCCTATGTGGAGAAAGCCCATTTGATGTTGTGTTAGCTTTTGGGGCAACTAGTTAAGTTTTAGCCCAAGTGGTGTTAGTGCTTCTTTGAGCCTTAAAAACATCACTTACTTGCTGCCAACTATAGTGAGTTAATGAGGGAAGCAATTAGTTGAGAGTAAGAGAAAAATACAGAGAGCTCAAGTGAGCAGCCCTGTTCACGGTTTTCACATCGCAGGCTCAGAAATCATCCTCGATCGAAACTCATTCATGGTCCGATTTAGCTAAAATTTTGATATCTTGTCCGGGACATCTAGGGATTTGTTTTCAACGGTCGGATTGTAATATTATGCTCTGGTTCGAGAGATATGGCTTCTGGACAGAAGCTCCATTTTCTGGTTTTATCTCTCAATTTCTTCCTCGATTAATTTGTTCTTATGATTGTTGTTGTTGGGTAATTGAGTATCCATCTTTTAGACTTGGAATTGTGTTTGTGTAACATTCCTTTGATCATAATAAGAACAATTTGGGTGGACTCCTAAAGTCCCGTGGTTTTTACTCTTCACATCGAAGAGGTTTTCCACGTAAAAATCGTGTGTCTCTTGCTTGGTTGTCTATGCTCGTTCTTTGCTTTAAGTTGCTGCATTATATGTGTTGATATTGCCAGTGGTGTTGTTGATCTTGGAGAATATTTCATATAGTTTGGGTTAAGTGTGACATTTGAACAAATTAGTAGCTTGTGTGTGCTTATGATTTGTCTGTCTGGTCGATTTACAAGAGGTGTGTTTATCCTCAACAGCCTTAAGTCTTAAGTTTGCACTATATATACATATAAATTTTATTAATAGGGAGTTCTTAATTAATTACTTCATTTAATTAGTAGTATCGTTTATGTGAATGATATCAAATATAATGATGATATTTATAATATTATATGGATTGTTGAGTTTTAGCGAAATGAAACGTAGAGTGGATAGTTGTGAGGATATTGATATCGAACCCAAACAGGTGCACCATTCTTTATTGGGATATATTTTAGGAAACAAGATAATTGTGAATATTGTGAAAATATATCCTAGAATATATTGTGAGCTATTTTAGGTTATTTGGTCTTTCCCTCCAAGTATACCTAATATATACATATTGTATGTGGCCATTGTGATGAATGAAAATTACAGAGAATTATTCATTATATTTTTTCATGGTATCAAGAGCTTAGATTTGATCCAAAATTTTTTTCCGACGATTTAATTACACGTAATTTACATAATTTCGTGCCTTCGTGAGAGTGAGAGAGTTCACATAAATTAATTTTTTTTATTGGATCGGAACAGTGTTTCGGATCATTGTGCAGATTATTTGCGGCATTCTTCAGTTTGTGGGATCATATTTGGGTGCCAATTTTTTTTATAATTGTGAGAGTTCACACTTATAATTAGTGGGAGTTGTGATTGAGTTTGTGGGAATACAAACTCAATTTGTGGGAATTTGATCAGTTCCACGTTTTTTTTTGTGAGTTTGTGAGGGTTCATAAATTCTATTTTTTATTAAATTTCTTGTGTGAAGAATTGTGTGTTTATCATGAGAAGTTGCGTGATGGCTAGGGATTTGTTTTGTACTCATTGCCACCGTCAGGGCCATGATATGGCCACTTGTTTTCAGCGTCCAGGATATCCCGAGTGGGGTGGACGTGAAAAGGGTCGAGGTATGGGTAAGGTGGGTGTTGCTTCTCCCGCTCGAGCTAACAACACAGGCGGACAACCTGCTTCTCGGCCTCTACAAGGGGCTGCTGTCACCACCGCAGATGGGGCTGCCCTTGTAGGGGTCACGTCGGCTCAAATAAAGCAACTACTTGATTATTTAAACTCTATTCGTCAGTCCAAGCTTCCCAGTAAGCACGATTTGGGTTGGATTATTGACACTGGTGCCTCAAACCATGTGACTTGTGATCTTTCTCTTTTGAGAAATGTGACGAATGTGAGCCATTATCCGGTGGGATTGCCGGATGGGAATTATGCCAATGCTTCCAAAATTGGATCGGTTCTATTGCAAGGGGGCTTGACTATTAACAATGTTCTTTATGTCCCTCAATTGAATTGCAACTTAATTTCGACAACTCAATTATGTGATGAATCAAATTGCGTCATGCAATTTACTAATAAACTTTGTGTTATACAGGACCTAGCGACGAGGAAGGTGATTGGAGCAGGTGAATGAGTGGATGGACTATACTATTTTCGGGGTGTTCCTATGGTGAAGGTTTTGAAGATAGATGGGGATCAATCAACAGAGTTGTGACATCAACGTATGGGGCATCCTTCGGGAAAGGTTCTTCAACAACTTCCTTTTGTGAGTCGTAGTAGCAATAAATTTAAATCATGTGATGTATGTCCTCGAGCAAAACAACATCGGAGTAGTTTCCCTTTGAGTCAAAATAAAGCTAGTCGAATTTTTGAACTTGTTCACATAGATTTATGGGGGCCTTACAAGACATCTTCGACTTGTGGTGCTCATTATTTCTTAACTATAGTAGATGATTATTCTCGATGGGTGTGGACTTATTTATTAAGAAATGAAACGGAAGTTGAATATATGTTTCTTAATTTTGTTGCTACTGTGAAACGTCAATTTAATCGAGATATCAAAGTGGTTTATAGTGACAATGGTACGGAGTTTAATTCTTTGAAGAATTATTTTTTTGAAAATGGCATATACTTTGAGACCTCATGTGTCGGAACACCTCAACAAAATGGCCGTGTTGAGCGTAAGCATCAACACATCTTAAATGTTGCTAGAGCTTTGAGATTTCAAGCCAATTTACCTCTCAAATTTTGGGGGGAGTGTGTCCAAACCGCTTGTCATTTGATTAATCGAACCCCATCTCGTTTACTTGATTGTAAAACCCCTTGTGACATTTTATTTGACAAACAACCCTCATATGAGTATATTCGAGTGTTTGGGTGTTTATGCTATGCTCACAATCAAAGAAGCAAGAGTGACAAGTTTGCAAGTCGTAGTAGAAAATGTATGTTCATCAGATATCCTTTTGGGAAAAAGGGGTGGAAGATGTATGACTTGGAGACCCGAGAAATATTTGTTTCGAGGGATGTGATTTTTCATTGATAAGTGTTTTATTTGTCCACTTATCATGGTATTTTTAGCACAATTTTGTTGTCATTTTCCCCTCTTTACCCCCTTTTCCGACTCCTTTTTGCGGATGATTACAACTTTTGGCTTTCCCGTTCCTTTTTATGTGTGTGTTCGTGTTTGTAGATGCAAGGAGAAATTGGTCATATAGCATGAACATAAAGAACTATATTGGAAGCAAAGCACAAGAGGAGAGGGCGTGCAGCCCCTGAGGAGAGGGCGCTCCACCCTGATCTTCCATATTCTGCCCCAAGTTGTTGCAGCTAGGAGAGGGCGTGCACCCAAAGTGGAGCGGGCGCTCCTCCCTGGTCGTCACCAAACTGCCTCAAATTGCTGCAGGAGGAAGGGCGTGCACCCAAAGTGGAGCTGGCGCTCCTCCTTGGTTGTCACCAAACTGCCTCAAATTGCTGCAGGAGGAGAGGGCGCTCCAGCCTGAGGAGCGGGCGATCCTCTATGTAGGAGCGGGCGCTCCTACATGCAGACCCGACTTTTTAGGCGAATTTTACGATGTGATTTCGGGGTGTATAAATACGACCCTTGGCTTCAGTTTTCAGCATCTTCTTCCTTGGAGAAGATCACCTTCTTCCCTTTAGTCTCCTTAGTCCCTTAACTCTCTAAACTCTTATTAATTAGCTTAGTTTCTCTCAACTCAATCATTGAAGTAGATTAATTGATGTTTGTATTCTCACTTTCAACATTTTCTCAACCTTGAAGCTTCATTAGTAATCTCTTTCCTCTATCTCTTACTCTTTATTTTCTGTTTTTTTAATTGCTTTGAATTATATATTTCTCTCTAAATCTTGGTTAATTATTGTTGCATGTTCAATCTACTTTGTTCTTACTACTCTCTTCAATTAGTTAGATTTTATTTTGAACTTAGATATTGTTGTTAGAATGTTCTTTACCATGTTTAGTGAGTAGTTAGTTAGCTAGGGGTTGGGTGAAGACCCAACCAAGCCATGGGTTGATTGATATTTGTGCTTGCATGTTCATTTTGGATTGATGATTGATTGTTAAAGAATTGGTTATTGCATGTGTAATTGGATGGCCACTTATTGCTCATGTATTCACTTCTATGCTTGCATTGAAAGATGAGGTCTAGTTGTGAGCCCTTTCTTGTATGATTATGCTAAATTCCTCTTGATTACGGTCCCTTGTTTGAATGATGTAGTAGTCTTAGTTGCGGTAATTAGGAGAGAAATACCAATTATTTGTGCCTTAGTACTATCTCGAACCGATCGAAAGACAAACCCGAATAGTAGTCTACTTCCCATTGTTAAAACTTGGTTGACCTATCTTGCTAGTTGAGTTTGGTTTAGGAATGCTTAGTGTTGTGGTTTCGAAAGAAGTGAACCTTTTCTTGTATGATTAGACCAAATTTCTATCTTGATTACGGTTCCTTGTTTGGATGATATAGTAGTCTTATTAGTTGCGGTAATTAGGAGAGAAATCCCAATTATTTGTGCCTTAGTACTATCTCGAACCGATTGAAAGACAAACCCGAGTTAGTAGTCTACTTCCCATTGTTAAAACTTGGTTGGCCTATCTTGCTAGTTGAGTTTGGTTTAAGAATGCTTAGTGTGGTGGCTTCGGTAGAAGACAATGTTGAGTGCCCTTTCTATCACCAATTTGTGTACATGCTTGCTTATTGTTTTGATTCATAGGTTTGGTTGGTGTCGATTCCCATTTCCTTCCCCTAGTGTTTGTCTCCATAGTAGTTATTTAATCAAACCCCAAACTTGTGACTGAACTAGATTACAACCGTTTCATATTCTCGGTGTACTCATACCCATTCCCTGTGGATACGATCCTTTACTTACCCTAGACTTGTCTTAGGTTGGTTTAGGTAGAAATATTGTTTGGCTTGAGGGTGATTGTCCAACGACCGATTATTCCCTCGACCATTCATGAGGATGAATTTCCATTTATTACATCTACTGTGACTGAGAAATCCGTGACATGTTCTATGCCTTGTGTTGATGATGGAGTGAGTGATGATGAGTGTTCTTTAGAGAATGATGAGAGCGATGTGAGGGGCGTGGGATTTGATGATATGGGTGAAGGGGCAGCAGGCCACAACGCAGCCAGCCTGTGGCATGAAGACACACCCCACAACCAGGTTGCGGGAGAGTCTGCCAGGCACGCAGACCAGCCTACTGACTCCCCTGCGTCTGCTGTTCAGCATGGGCAGCAGGTTACGACACCTTCCAGCCCCAGACACAACAGCAAGCTAGGCAGCGAGAGCATAGTACAGAGGCAGCAATGGGTGTTCAGCAAAACGATGATGAGGCCTTGGGTAAAGGCAAGAGAACAAAAATTCCTTCCGTAAAGTTCCGTGACTTTCTGGCGCATACGATCCGAAATAGTAGTCCATCTGCATCTTCTCAACGTTCACCTGTGACATCGCTTTCCTCAGGTATTGTTTACCCTATAACACATTTTATTGATTCTCACCGGTTTTCTATGAAATATAGAACATATATTGCTGCTATCACAGGTGGAAATGAACCCAAAAGTTTTAGGGAGGCCATGAAGCACGAGGGTTGGAGGAAAGCAATGGCGGATGAGATCCAGGCTCTAGAAGAGCAGGGTACTTGGGTGCTAGAGAAACTACCACCGGGTAAAAAGGCACTTGGAAGCAAGTGGGTTTACAAAGAAAAGTATGATGAGCATGGGAATTTGCAGAGATTAAAAGCGAGATTAGTCATCTTTGGCAATCATCAGGTTGAAGGAATAGACTACAATGAGACATCTGCTCCGGTAGCAAAAATGGTGACTGTTCGAACCTTTCTTGCAGTAGCGGCAGTGAAAAATTAGGAAGTTCATCAAATGGACGTTCATAATGCATTTCTTCATGGTGATTTGGAAGAAGAGGTATATATGAAAATTCCCCCTGGTTTAGAGAAAGATAATTCTGACAAAGTTTGCAGGATGCAAAAATCGTTGTACGGGCTTAAACAAGCTCTCGATGCTGGTTTGCAAAGCTTGCTACAACTTTGAAAAATTATTGCTTTAAACAGTCATATTATGATTATTCTTTGTTTACTCTGACAAAGGGTAAAATGCAGCTTAATGTGTTAGTATACGTCGATGATTTAATTGTTGCAGGCAACGATAAAAATGCTATGCTCAGTTTTAAATCATATCTAGGAGATTGTTTCAAGATGAAAGATCTTGGAGTGTTGAAATATTTTTTGGGGCTAGTAGTAGCCCGAAACAAACAGGGAATTTTTATTTGCCAGAGGAAGTATACACTGGATATTATTATTGAAGCAGGTTTACTCGATGCTAAGCTTGCAGAGTTCCCTATGGAACAAAATCACAAGTTAGCACTATCTCAGGGATAGTATTTTCATGATATTGCGAAATATCGTCGCCTCATAGGTCGACTGATTTATTTATCTGTTACGAGACCCGATTTAGCATATTCTGTACACATTTTATCACAGTTTATGCAAAATCCCAGGATTGATCATTGGGAAGCAGCTCTGCGAGTTGTTAGATATATGAAGAAGAGTCCAGGACAGGGAATTTTATTGAGATCTGATAGTGCTTTACAGTTGGAAGGTTGGTGTGATTCAGATTGGGCAGGTTGTCCTCTCTCCAAACGATCCTTGAGTGGTTGGTTTGTGCTTCTTAGTTTGTCTCCAGTGTCATGGAAAACCAAGAAGCAGCCTACTGTAGCTCTTTCTTCATCGGAAGCAGAATATCGTTGTATGAATGCAACGACTTGTGAATTAAAGTGGTTGAAGCGACTACTTGGTGACTTAGGTGTTTGACATGAAAATGGGATGCACCTTTATTGTGATAGTCAGTCTGCGTTATACATTGCGCAGAATCCAGTGTTTCATGAACGAACAAAACATATCGAGTCTTCTTCAAAAAAAAAAAAAAAAAAAAAAAAAAAAAAAAAAAAAAAACATATTGAGTCAGATTGTCATTTTGTTCGGGATGCGATTACAGATGGGACGATTATACCTTCGTATGTTCCTACGACGGTATAGTTGGCTGATATTTTTACAAAGGCTTTGGGAAAAGCTAAGTTCGAGTTTCTACTTCGCAAATTGGGCATTTGTGACCCGTATGCTCCAACTTGAGGGGGGTATTGGGATATATTTTATGAAACAAGATAATTGTGAATATTGTGAAAATATATCCTAGAATATATTGTGAGCTATTTTAGGTTATTTGGTCTTGCCCTCCAAGTATACCTAATATATACATATTGTATGTGGCCATTGTGATGAATGAGAATTACAGAGAATTATTCATTATATTTTGTCATTCTTCCATGTCAATCTTACTAAGACGCACGTTTCTCCTCTCTATCAATTGGTATGTTTTTTCTTTCATCTCTTTCAATTTACAAGAATATAGGTAAATTAAAAAAAAAATGGTACATTTAATTTTAATACGTGATTAAAAAGTTTCTTTGATTACATCTATATATATTAGACAATACCGGCTGAAGGTGCTCGAAGCCTTCCTAACATTGAAGCCCCGGTGATCCTCACTCGTGGCACTAAGAGTTGGACGATGAACTATCTCGGTAAAAATGTAGTGCATAAAAGGTTGGATAAAAGATGGAAACAATTTGCTGTTGACAACAAACTTAAGGTTGGAGATGTTTGTACTTTCGAGCTTATATCGAAAGATCCAATGAGGTTGACGGTTCAAGTTCTTCGTGGTGACTTTCCGGCTGCTCTACTCAATAGCGATGAAGAAGAAGAAGAAGAAGAAGAAGAAGAAGAAGAAGAAGAAGAAGAAGAAGAAGAAGAAGAAGAAGAAGAAGAAGAAGAAGAAGAAGAAGAAGAAGAAGAAGAAGAAGAAGAAGAAGAAGAAGAAGAAGAAGAAGAAGAAGAAGAAGAAGAAGAAGAAGAAGAAGAAGAAGAAGAAGAAGAAGAAGAAGAAGAAAAACAAGTCGAAGAAGAAGAAGAAGAAAAAGGAGAAACAAGCTATAATCCTATAGTTGTTGAGTAAGAAAACTATAACTGGTTCAATCTTGTTTATTTCCTAATTTGTTAGGTTAGTTTTAGATTTAGTTAGCATAATGATTTCGATGTTTTTATGTACTTGAAAGTAAGGCAATGTTCTTATTAGGCTAGTTGATTATTATTAGTAGTAACATAATTATTAGCTAAAGAAATTATATTATGCTGAATTATTGCTGATATTAATTATATCAAGGCATAGTAAGTCTTATTTCTATATCTCGGTTTAATCCTCTTTAGTAATCTTATTATGCATTTATCGTTTGTGGGTGTGATATGTAACGGAAAGTTACAATGGACTTACAGCACGCTTAGTGTAGTTGTATACTTGTATAGATCCTTTCGACAAGACTGACCAATGCGAATTCATCAAATTTCGAGTAATTTTTTGATGATGAGAATGATTATATACACTTCTATCACGGCCATGGCCTAAGCAATGTTCAATGGTGCATACGACTATACAGTACACGCGTTTATGTTGCAATACTTGGTTTTTGGGACTTTAATAATCATGCTTGGAACGGAAAAAAAGGTCGATCTTAGTAGTGTTAATCTTGGTAGTATGGCCATTTCCTCTTGTTATAGGAAATATAGTATGGAAGTTAAAGGTTTTGATCCTTTCGACGGAAATGTTGTCTATGCACACGCTTTAATAAGATCAGGCCAATTTCTTGCAATAGAAATGCAAGCTTTGACGGGACATTCTATTGCCGATTTAAAGTTTAAGTAGTCCATTTTCTTCGAACATTAACTTATTTCCTTATCTCCGTCTCTAAATGATGTTGCTACTATGACTTATAAACAACAGTTAGTGACAAAAAGAACATATTTACGAGCTTAATTAACTACGATTTCCCCTCGTTATATTTTCTCGGCTTCTCGCTTCATTCAATGATCCCTCAAACCTTTTCTTATATCTTTCAATTCCCTAAATTCATTATTGTCAATTGCATCAAACCATATATATAATCATATTTCTGCAAATCAAAAGATTGACCTGAACATTTTTCAATTCTAGATGTCATGTTATATAGTTACAGGCTGTAATTGATCCAATACTTATTGTCAATTGCATCAATCCATCTCAGCTCTTACGTTACATGAAAATAAATACTCCATGCCTTACTTTACGCATCTTGTACACTCCTCATCGTGACCAATCATAACTCGAAACCTATGCAAAAAAGTACTTTGTAGCTCTACTAGAAGCTTAATTAGCTTGCACTTGAGATTGCAACTTGCAATCTCTATCACTCTCGTCTATAAAAGGGTTACTAGTAGGAAAAACAAACACGAGTACATAGAATATATACAAGCTATTAACTGTCTTGAGCGGCGAGGCATATTAGGGGCCGGGTTCTGATCCAGAGATTGGCTCCTCGGCCAAGTGAGGTATATAAGGCGGCCAAGGCAGCACATTCTTGAGACGTGACTAATTCCACCTTGATCTTGGAGAACCTGGCTATGTCGTATGTTTCCATCTATCTATATAAGTCTTAAGTTTACAACTTTACACCATATATAATTTAAATACGGAGTTTTTAATTAACTAGTTAATCTTATAGTTTATGTTTATCATAATAATGTATGGATTGTTATTGTGTTTTAGAGAAATGAAACCAAGAGTGAATACTTGTGAAGATATTGAAATCGAACCGAAGACAGGAGCACCATTCTTCCATATCAAGCTTACTAAGACGCATGTTTCTCCTCAATATCAATTGGTGTGTTTTTTCTTTCATCTCTTTCATTTTATAAGAATATAGGTGGATAAAAATAAATGATACGTACATTTTACTATGTCATTGATAAGTTTCTTTGATTACATCTATATTAGACAATACCGGCTGAAGGTGCTCGAATCCTTCCTAACATCGAAGTCCCAGTGATCCTCACTCGTGGCACTGAGAGTTGGGAGATGAACTACATCGGTAATAATATAGTACATAAAAAGTTGGATGGTAGATGGAAACAATTTGCTGTTGACAACAAACTTAAGGTAGGAGATGTTTGTACTTTCGAGCTCATGTCGAAAGATCCAATGAGGTTGAAGGTTCAAGTTCTTCGAGGTGACTTTCCAGCCGCTCTACTCAATAGCGATGAAGAAGAAGAAGAAAAACAAGTCAAAGAAGAAGAAGAAGAAGAAGAAGAAGAAGAAAAAGGAGAAACAAGCTATAATCCTATAGTTGTTGAGTAAGAAAACTATTATAGGTCGGTTCAACCAGTATTAATTTATACGGAGTAAGGTTTAATTTTAGATATAGTTTGTAGAATAATTTCAATGTTTTTAGAAAGCCCTGAACTATGTATTTCGAATTGTTGAGTCCAAAAACAAGGCAATGTTCTTATTAGGCTAGTTGATTATTAATACTAGTAACATTATTATTAGCTAAAGTAATTATATTGTGCTGATATTAATAATATACTGATGATTATCTCGAATTAACGAATCATCGTTAGTATGCAATTATAATATACTGCCATTCTCAAAGTTTTAATAACAGAGCATGCAGTTTCTGGATGCGGCTAAATTAGATGATAGGAGCTCGAGTACTCAATCAGGAAGCATCTGCAATTAGATCTCTATCACCTTCGAGACTGATCATAATTTTATGGAAAAATCATCGTTCAAATGATCTTTGTAACACCAAATTTATAATTATCTACAAACTTTTGTAAGTATATATAGCTAACAAAATTAGCAGCTGCAGCCTGCAGACATCAGCAACTACCGGCTAACAGAATAAAAATTAGTAATGAAAATTAGCTTCACACCGTGACACCAATCAAGTCACTGAGTCAATATCTGAAATAAAGGGTGGTAATGGAGGGTAAGAACAAGATACCAACCATGGTATGACAACTTGTACGACGATTCATTGAGTTCCAATGATAACAACAGATAAAGCCGAAGTTCTACAACCATCTCAACTGAAAAGGTGCTGCAGACTCGCAGTCTCAATAGATACAAGTCATCTCTACATTAGTCTAAGTTGCAACGATAGACATACTAACAGGTCTGATATCAGCTAAAAAAGCTTCTTAATTAATTAAGTATTAGAGGGACAACTAGATAAGCTAAGGAATTAAGCTGGACAAGGTCTTCTACTCATTAGTGGAATGGAAGCAGCGTACTTCTGATGTAATGCCGCAACATATGCAGTTCTTTCACCACACTAATCAACAAGTGCACGGTTAATCCTCCAAATGCGCAGCAGATCCCATACAGGAAGCCTGGCCAAGATACAAAGACAAAAACAAAGTTAGTGAAAAATTTAGTTCGAATTACTGGATGCATAATTCATAATACATAAAGAGAAACGCTGTAAACAAAATAGTAAGTACTAAACACATAAGTAATAGTTCTTCCCCATCTTTGCCACCATCCATATACATAATGCATGACTTGCAAAACTTCATCACAAAAAGATTTATCAGATATGATTCAACATTGGTGAGACAACAAACACTCTACTCTTCCCCTCCCCCTGTTACTAAATCAAGCCGGACAAAAGAGTTTTCAATACAAATTTGATTTAATGATTTACAAAAGATAAACAGATTGCTCAAAGCCAATATATATCATTCTCTTTGGGATCAGATGAGTCTAGAAAAGTCCATACCTTCTCATCAAGCAAGATCTTGATTTCAGCATGTTGCTCCTTCATTGCTTTGCTATGTGGCTCCAACTTCAAGGCATAATCGATATCCTCCATAGATCCTTCAAGATTACCAAGTTCTTTCCTAGCAATTGCTCTGCGTGCATAAACTTTAACATACTCGCTGTACAATTTCAAGGACTCAGTACAGTCATCCTCGGCCTCACGGAATCTGCAGACCTTGAGGTATGCCAATGCTCTGTTTGCATAAGCGAATGCAGTAGGTGACAGTGCAATGCTTCTGGAATAGCAATTTATAGCTTCATCAAATTTCTTGTTCTTGAAGAGTGCATTGCCCTCCTCTTTCGCATAGGCAGCATCTGCAAAAAACCACCAAGGTTTTCAATTCATAAGGATATCAGTAAGATTACTAGGCAAGATAAGGAGGGAAGGTCGAGTAGAGAAAAGCAAATCTTATAATGACATAACATTTGTGAAATACCTAGGTCTGGCAAAACTAGAATTCATACAAATCACAATCGCTTCACATAGGGTAAGTGCACAATATGCTTCCCCGAGATTAAAAAAAAAAAAGTTCCTCGAATAGGGAACTAAAAAACACAGCACAGAAACTAACAAGAGCATTCTGAATATGCCACTCCCAAAATCTATCCTCGGATAGGGAACTAAAGAAAACACAGCACAGAAATAGATAATCAACGGAATATGTTCATGAAGCACGAAAATAGCTACAAGATAACCAACAAAGAATCAGTTCTAAGAGAAGCACAAAACAAAGGGGCAAAAGTTTCTTTGTGCCAATTCCTGATAGGGTTGCTCAATCACTAAAGCAAAGTAGCAATTGCACATAAAAGAGAGGAGTTCCCATTCAACTTTCTAAGACAAAATTAGATATTATCAATCATAAATTTCTTATTAAGATAAAGATTGGAGGTTTTGAGTCACGATTAAAGAGAATAATGCAGAAATTCTGATTTATGAAACTACAACTTCAAGGTAAACAAAAGGTCAAAGAAGGAACTTAGGTACTGCAGAAGCTCCAGTAAGACAAGCTAAGTCTTGGTGGGATGAAGTGATTACTGATTGAAAAATATAAAAGTAAGTTGCAAGGACGGAAGTGGAACAATATCAAAGATGGCTTAGCTTCACATTTGACAGGAGAAGATACAAAATGCGCAAGTAAGACAGAACAAATTATCATTCCTAGAAATTGCTTTGGAAGAAACACAAGGTGCACAAGTTTAACAAAACAAATAACCATTATTTTAAAAAAAATACTAGAGCTGAGGTAATGATAAAGCAAGCCTAGAAGCATAATGTTCAACCATACATTAATATATAACAACGATATCATCACAAGATCTAAATTCAAGCTCATATAGTGCATCGTGGTGATATACCATCAGTTGCAACTTGCAATTCAAAAACATCCGGCCCAAGACTAGTCACTTTGTATAGAAAGCTCCCACACAATACCACTTGAATACTAATTACTAAGTACTTATTGTAATGGACTACTCAAAGCACAGCATCGTACATTCGAATGCAACATATAGTTGACAAGTTTAATTTAGACTCTAACTAACCTCAAAAATGGATAGACCATATGGCACGTATAATAAAGAGTTCAATATATCATCAAACTATTTTATAAACTGGCTAGAGGACTAGAGCATTAGCGAGCACTTGAGTTAAGGTAATGACAGAGCAAGCCTAGAAGCATAGTGTCCAGCCATATTATAACACATCAATGTCATCACAAGACCTAAATTCTGCCCAAGACTAGTTATTTGTAAGAAAGCTCCCACACAACACCAACTAAATACAAGGTACTTGTCACAACGAATTACTTAAAGCATAACATTGAATGCAACATAAAGTTTGTGATTAGAGAATAGGTTACAAGTTCAATATAGCATCTAATAAACCTTGAAAATAGAAAGACATACGGCAAGTATAATACAGAGATATCACAACACTATTCCATAAACTGGCTAGAGCATAATGAAACAATGAAAGAGCCACTTACACAACCGGGGAGGAAGCGAAGTTGACCAACACGGGAGCACAAATGGGATAACATACTTATGTCCGGTGAAGCTAGCATTAGCCTCCACCTTTTGAGTCCGAAGATTAAAGGAAAAGATTCAATCTTTCGTGTTAAAGAAGACTATATCAACATCAAAAGGGTGGGTGAAACAAGGCCGGGGCAGTGACTTCACACCACAACACAGCACACTCTCAACATCCACACGAGACAAATTGTACACCAAATTCCATTCATTCACAGAAGATTCGAAATCCTTTAACCTCCACAACTTCAACACATAATCTCCTTTTCTAAACATCTCCATATAGTGAATATACCCTCCAGCCCCAAAAATGTCTCGTTCATCCTCCAATTTCAGAGTATTAAAGGGCTTCCTACACCCCTTAGGAAGCGGAATAAACTGACATCGAGCCATTTCCTTCTCCTCCTCAACACGGCGAAAAGGGTCATCATCATCCCAAGTAATCACCCCACAACTTAAATCAACCCAAAAGAAACGTCCAGCAAACACAAACACCCCTTCAGCCCTCCAAAAATGCATCCCAAGCATATAAGTAGCAGGTTTATAAACCCATTTTCCGGTATCCGACGAAAAGCACAACAAATAACCAGAATCACTCCCAATAAAAGGTTGATACTCGACAACAATAAACTTCTCCACAACCCCATTACAATAACAATCAAGCCTAGACATAAACCCTACAGAATTCAGCTTATTAATCGAGTGATTGGGTTTCGGAAGTGGGACCCACTCACCGGTTACTGGGTTTATGACAACCAAAACATAGTCCGATTTGAGAAGAGAAAATTGATTAGGGTTTTTCTCATGTTCTTTAAAGGGATCTCTTTCGATAGCAAACGAAAACAGAAGCAACCCATTGCTAGAAGCTAAAATTACAGGTGGGTTTTTGGTAGGTTTCCAGTCACTAGTAACTGGTTCGTAAATTAAACGATGATGATTAGCAGAAAGTGATGAAATGTTAGGGTTTTGAGCTGGGTTGAACTGAGTTACCTTCTCTTTTGACTCGGTGACAAATCGATCAACGATAATCCATGAAGATGAGTTGTGAGTAATGTAGGAAGTGACGAAATGGGGGTTACAGATTAAGGAATTCCAAGTTTTGGAAACACATTTGAATCGACAAACGGATTTTGCGGGTAATAGAGTTAAGATTTTTGTGATTATTTCATTGGGAAATTCACCTGGAAATTTTTGATCCGACATTTTTTTTTTTCGGGTTAAATTTCAGATTTTTCTGTATTTTTAGTTTTTTACAACGCAGAAAGAGAAGAGATCAGCTTGAATAGTAATGGAGTCTTCTGTAATAAATAAAATAAAAAAACATAACTGCTGATGTCATGTATGTACACTTGTCTTCTTTCTGGAACATTTTTTCCCGCTAAAATAATTGTCTTGGGTTGATAATTGAATGGGATGTCCAATTGTTCATTGGGAGGTTGGGCCCTTTTGTCTAACTAGGCTCGGCTCATTAGCTATTATTATGATTATTTAAACAAAAAGTTTTACATACAACCGGTGTGCAGTAAAGTACTGAACAACGGCTTTTCGCACGTGTGAACAGTATTTTTTTTTTCCTTTTTTCCAAAATAACGAACATCTCCTTCAGCAAGCAACAATGGAGGAGAGAGAAAACTCCAATTTTCCAGATTCAAAGCTGCTTCACCAAGCAACCATGGAGGAGAGAGAAATCTACAATTTTCGATCAACAATGCCGGAAACCTCCAAATCGTCCAATTACGAAAACCTAATGCGCGAATTTCTGCAATTACAAAGAGAAAATCGACCACCATTAACGCAACATCCAGAGAAAACATGGAGTTTCGACCTCAATCAAACATTCAGAGAAGGTGAAGCAGAGAATTTCGTTGATGATCTCGATCAGTTTAATGATGATAACATTCAAAACTCAAAAGTTCCAGAAATTCAAATACAAGGTAATAATCTAAACAAATACTAACCTATTGTTTGTTTTTGCTTAAATTTTTTATTTAATTTTCAATAATTAATGCAGATATTGAAAATCAAGGTGTTTCAAATACATTAGAAGATGAAGATCAAGTTATTCCGAACACACTAGATGAAGAAGGACAACCAGTAGATGAAGACGAAGGTAAAATTCTATAAATGTGACATATATTATGGCAAAAGTTACATATATTATGGCAAAAGTTACATTGACTATATGTTTATTTATAAAAGCATTTATGCATGTCTCTTGGTACAAAAGTTACTAATATCATTACAAATGTTACCTTTATTAATACAGAAGTTACTTGTATTATATACCCCTGTACTAAATAACTTATTCTTTATGCATATGCTTAACTGAATAACCTATATATATAACCCTATGCTCCCATGTTCTCATGCCTCTAGGTACTTGCTTGTGATTTTGTTCATGCTGTAATTGTGATTTTGGTTACAATTGTTACAAGAAAATGCTAAATATCTCTTATTCTACTAATGCACAGATACAAATCCAAAACCAACAGATACCACTGGTTTAGATATGGAAGGATCATTAGTTGGAGTGGAAAGAGACACTTATCAAGAAATTTATGACAAATTTATGACTTGTACAGTCTACATGCTTCTACAGTGGGATTTTCAATAAGAAAGCATACAACAAGGTATCGCTTACACACACGTATAGTCACAGAGAAATACTATGTGTGTTCTGCGGAAGGAAAAAGACATACTGCTGCAAAGAAGACAAATATGGTTCTAATGGTTGATGAAGATAACAAGGATTTAAAACAAAGAAAACCACGACAAGTCTCCATTACAAGAACTAACTGCAAGGCAAGCCTAAGAGAAAAAATGAATGATGATGGAAAATTTAAGGTGGTGTCACATGTGTTACAGCATAATCATGAACTAACTAGAAAGCAGTGGCATTATTTGCATCGATCTGAGAGAGAAGTAACAATAGAAAAGGCAGAAGCAATTAAAACAATGAAATCTGCTGGACTTTCAACAATGGACACATATAATTACATGTGTACAGAAGTTAATGGAGAAGAAAACTTGGGGCATAGTGTTGTAGATCACCTCAATTTCTGCTCAAGACTAAGAATGGAACAAATAGAGGCTGGAGATGCTCAGACATTAGTGAACATTCTGATCGAAGAACAAAAAGAATATTCTAACTTCTATTTTAGAGTGAAATTCGACAAAGAAGGTAGAATTTCCAACATTTTTTGGAGAGATGCAATGATGTTAGAGGATTACAAAATATACGGAGATGTTCTTGTATTTGATACAACATACAGAACAAATCGGTATAACCTTATATGTGCTCCTTTTGTTGGAATAGATAACCATTGGAAAAATTGTATGTTTGCATGTGCATTCATAGGCAATGAAAAAACAGAGTCGTTTGTGTGGTTGCTTGAAACCTTTAAAAAATCTATGGAGAATAGAATTCCAACCTCCATATTCACTGACCAAGACCAGGCTATGGCTACTGCAATTGAGCAGGTACTACTTTTTCTATTTCAATATCATATTCACTGATTCCAGTCTCATTTTAAGTCATTTTTGTGTTCATAACTTTTATGAATATAAGTATCACTTATGTGAGTATAAATGTTACTTTTGTGATTAAAAATATTACTGTTGTGAGAATAAGTGTTCAAGTTTAGTGACATATCACATTCTGAATGCAGGTATTGTCAGACACAAGGCACAGGCTATGCATATGGCACTTAGAACAAAATGCAATAACACGATTTGGAGCCCTTAAAAGGGATAATGAGTTCAAAAAAATATTTAACAAATTCTAGAAGGGATGTGTGACAGAAACAGAATTTGAAAAAAGATGGAAAGAAATGATACAAAAATTTGATTTGGTTAATCATGCATGGTACCAAAGGGTGTACAATCTAAAGGAAAAGTGGTGTCCAGCACTTAGTAAAGATTTCTTCTCGACAGGAATTCTTTCATCACAAAGAAGTGAAAGTACGAACCATGTAGTAGGATTCAGAGCTAATAAATCAACAACACTGACAGAATTCTATGGCATCTTTGTAAGAACCATAAAAAGATGGAGAAGTGATGAGAAGTATAATGAGTTTACCTGCAGCAAATCAATAGCCTTTACTTCATTGCCACTATCCGGAATGCTAAAGCATGCTGCTCAGGTACTTCTATATTCCTTTATTACATATATCTAAGAACTGAAAACAAACAATATAAGCAAATATAAAAATGATACATGCAAAGGAACATGACTGGTAGTAAGTTATTGCTCTAATGTACAGGTTTACACATTGTCTCTGTTTAGAGACTTTGAAGAGGAATTTGGCTACTCAATGGCGACCACAATACAAATTCTAGGGAGAACTGAAGAAAACATTATTCTTTATAAAGTATCTCTAGAAGAAAAGCCATGGTCTTCCCAACAGGTAAGTTACATACATGAGAGCCAAACTATATGGTGCACTTGCAAGAATTTCGAAGCTTCTGGTTGGCTCTGCTATCACTGCCTCGGAATTTTACATCTACATTCTATTACAAGAATTCCATAGAAGTAAATTAGCAAAATATGGACAAAGCTTGCAAAGTCTGAAGTATGGAATAGAATGGAAAAAAAGGATCCAAAACTCCCATATACACCATGGAGACATACAATGATGAGAAAATATTATAACTTAATCTTAAAGAGTCAAGAAAATGAAAAGGCAAGAGCATTCATGGAGGAAAACTTCAAAAGCTGTATGAAAATGGTGGAAGACTTACTTGCGGCTGAAGCTTTTACAGAGGAGGTTGTTGCAAGTGATGACAATTCTAATGTGGCAGAGAGTGCTCAGAGTAACAATAATACTGCTTCTTCATCAACAAGTACAACCATACCCACTATATTAGACCCTAAGAGAGCTGTAACAAAGGGAAGAAGCAAGAGAGAAAAAGGAGCACTTGAAAAAGGGAAGAAATCAAAGCAAAAAGCATTACCAGATCCAAATTCAGAGTTTGGATCGAAGACACCTACTGTGCGACTTTTTTGAACTTGTAGTGAGTTTGGATGAAACATAACTACAAACTTTTTTGTAGTGAGTTTGGATGAAACACAATTGCAAACTTTTTTGTAGTGAGTTTATTTTTGTTTAATGCTACTATTGACTTTCATACAGAATTTTGAATTGTGATATGGAATTGCTCATGAATTATGAACATTTATATAATATGACACTGATACTTAAAAAAGTAATGCATATACTGGAAAAAGTGATGCATATACTGGAAAAAGTGATGAATTTACTAACAAAAGTGACACTAACACTTACAAAAGTGATGCATTTACAGAAATGTAACACTAATACTCGCAAAAGTAACAATAATACTCACAAAAGTGATGCATCTTCTCACAAAAGTGATACTTTTTACTCACAAAAGTATTGCATACTCACAATAGAAATATGTCACTCACAAAAGTGATATTTATATTCACAAAAGTGACAATAATAATCACAAAAGTGTCCGTTTTTAAAATGAATAACATGGTAATATATATGATAAACTTCAAATTTTCATTTAAATCAACTATATTTCTGTATGATGATATATGATACACTTATAAAATTATAATCAGAAATATAAATAAATAAAAATAAGAACAATAGATTACCAATATTTAATCATATATATATATATATATATATATATATATATATATATATATATATATATATATACATACATACATACATACATATATATATACATACATACATATATATATACATACATACATATATATATATATACATACATACATATATATATATATATACATACATACATACATATATATATATATATATATATATATATATATATATATATATAAAATAAAATTTGTACAAACATTTTGAAAATATTAACACTAGTTTAAGTGTCGATATTTATCACTAGTTTCAACTTCCAAAAGTACTTAACTAATTACAACTTCCAAAAGTAGTTAACTAATAACAACTTCCAAAATTAGCTAAGATTTAGAAGGAGTGTACTTCCGTGTAGCCTTTGTAGTCCATTTTGCTTTCAGAGCAGTGTCAACAGCAGGAGGAGCAGTTTCAGATTTCTTCTTTTTCTTCTCCGCTGCTGCAGCCTTCCTCCTTCCTTCAATTTCAGCAACATATGAAAGATCGCTCTTCTTCTCATTAAATTTTTCAACTTCTGATAAGACTTCAGATCTTGATTCGTTCATGTCAGACAACACGAGTTTTGCACAAATCTTAGCACATAAAAATTTCCTCCCAGCAGCCTCACAACAAGAAAATAAAAGGCGCATTAATATGTATAAAACATTAGCATAAACAATAACAAATGAATTAATTCAGATCAGTTTCAAGATCACGCACTGTTCTAAGTTCATCTACAGAAAACGATGTATCACCAACAAAATGCTCCATATGACACATCATATACACACCACAGTCATTATTATCAACCTTACTCTTCCGCCACACTAAATCAACAATTTTGAACTTGTAAAAAGGGACTTTTTCACTCTTTGAATGATTTCTTCGTGCTAGAAAATCACCAAATTCAGAACACTGAAAAAAAAACAGAATATTAAAAACAACAAAAAAATAAGATTAAAATAGAAACATACTTTAAAACAGACAATAACATACCAGATAAAAAGTCAAATTTTGAAAATATGTAATCATCTCATCACTCCAAATGATATTATCAACATAATGAACCAATTCATTGCCATGATCAATCACAAACAGCACATAATGTTCATTAACAAGAATAGGAAAATAAACCTGAAAAAATAGAACAAAAGTAAGCATAAAGCACAACCATCAAACAGTTAATATATATAAAAAATTAAGATATATACCAAGTCTGCACCAATAACATCACAACCAGAATTTTCATATGTAACCCATTCATCCCAAATTTCGTGCAAATCCGAGACAGCAGAACTAGCAGAACTATCTTCGTTCCCCTCTGATACATGCAAAACAGCAAACTAAAAGGAAAAAATAAATAATTGAAAAAAGTAAGAAGACAAATAACTCAAAACAAAAAGTTGCTTACACTTTGCCTCGCACCAAAAAAGAATCTTTGAGGACCACAAGTATCATAAAAACACGGTTCATTTAGATAAATGCAGTAGCAATCAACTATTGACCAACGAACCAAATTAGGATGCACCAAAGACACTATATCCTCTCTTGGAATGAGAAAATGCAATCCATAAGTAACAAGATTCTCACTGCAAGGTCAAACAATATTATTTATATCAAAACAAAAAGAAAAAGAAAAAAAAAGTTTCAAAAAATATGACAATTAAAAAAGAACTTACTTATTATTAAATAAGTGTTCCACCAGACAATAATCAAGAGCTTCTAAATATAATCGAGGTAATTTTTCACTAAAAGCACGAGAATTACTTTTCATAAATGGCGTAACAAACACTACACTCTGATCACCAATTTCACCACAGTCCAAAGAACACAAACTTTTATTCGTTCTCATGACTGAACCACCTCTGCCACCACCATCTCCACCACCTCCACCATCTCCACCATCTCGTAGGGTAGACATTGATGAAGTACTTGCATCAACTTTAAGTAACTCATCCACTAACTTCATTTTTATAAACTCATCAATTAAGCCATCAATAAGCTTATGATAATGCGAGTTAGACAAAGGTTGTTGTGTTTGAGACAACTCAATAGAATCAGCATCCAAAGAAACAGAATGTTCAACAAAACGACTATGCACCAACCGTTGCAAAGTACTAAAACAATTGGAATTCACAGATGAAAACAGCTCCATGTTCCTTTTCATAAAAAGAAACGCCTTATGCAAATCCTACACATTAACAAACAATTATATCAGAACAGAACAAATGTTTTATTAAAGAAAAAAAAAAAGAAACATACATCAGTTGCAGCACTTTTGATCTCAGAATCAGTTAATACTCCTTCAGGCAAATCGAAAGTCACACATCTTCTATCATCATCAATAGGAACCGCCCCAACTTCACCCTTACTTAAGTTGTTAACATTCGAATCAACACGCTTAGCAGAAACTGGATAAGTCAATTCATTCAAAACCCCTGACCAAATCCACCAGCCTTCAACTCCAAGGATACCCTGTTTCTCACTTTTTTATCTGTCCAGTGTTGGATAAGAGGAATAGTGGAGTTCTCTACTACACCTTGGAAATTCAAACGATGAAAATACATAATCTTAAGCAACAACAAACATCCACTAATACTATCTTTAGCCTCAAAATTTTTGTAACTAACAACAGAATTCATCAACTTTCTCAAAACAAATGAACACCAATCAAGATTTTTAATCTGATCAACATCATCCACAGCATTAACTAACCTAAAATTAACAGTCCTATTAGCGGTAGGAACAAGCATACTACTAAGAGCATGCATAACAAATAACCTCTTAAATTCATCACCTCCATCCACCAACTCCTTGATCCTAGTTTCTAATCTAGCCAAAGGTATCAACTCCTCAACACAAACATCAAAAGAAGCTCTCCATTTATTTTTCAATGCACTATCATCTTGAGATTGACCTTTGTAACTACCCTTCATTTCAGGAACCTCACGACCTTCTACCTTAGGCAAACCAAAAACATCACACACATCATCCTTAGTCACAACAAACTCCTTACCATCAGCTACACAAAACATACAAGTATATCCATTAAAACTCTCAACAAGCCAAGGAAGTATACCTCCAACCATACTCTCCACACGTAAAGACAACAAACCACCAAATCCAACCTCTTCTACATGTTTTTTTTGAGTCGGAGAAAGCCCACTTATAATCTTAACTAATGAAGAAGGTCTACAACGACATGTAATTTTCCTATCAGGCCTGAAAAAACAAAAAAAAATGATGCTTACCATTCAAAAATGATAATAACATACTTATATACTGAAATTTTAATTATCATATAAAATTAAACATGAATTATGAACATTTATACAAATTTTTATACTTATTCTCACAAAAGTGACAATCATAATCACAAAAAATGATACTCATGAGAGTCATGACACTCATTAAATTGATATAATACTAAAAAAAAGTGATTACTATCAAAATTTTCACAAAATGATACTTGCACTCAAAAAAGTGACATTGATACATACAAAAGTGAAAGATATACTCACAAAAGTAACACTTAATATATTGACACAAAAATCACATAAAAACAGTCCTATTAATCAAAGTTACCTATACTCTTACAAAAGTCACAATTCCATTCACAAAAGTATAGCAAATATACAATATTCTAAAACATAAAATCTTACTCGTCATCCTCTTTTTCATGCCTCTTCCTTTTATTTCCCTTGGATGTACTTCCTTCACCTTTCAACATCTTTTTTCCTCCTGCATCCATTTTATTTACTGCTTTCTGAGCTCTACTATAACGAAAACCTTTGATAGATCCTACAAATTAATTTAAAAAAAACATCGCAACAGAAATTTTGACAAAATTTGACAAGAATGGCAGAGAATGGCAGCTTCATTTGGTTAAGATGTAAGATTGTACCAAATATATACAGGCAACACAAAAAGATAAACATATCCACCATGTTTGCCACACTAAAATCAAATGCAGCATTTAATTTATATCAAACTGTAAACGAAAATAGTAGCAAAAAACCTAAAATTCATACACAAAATGCTTTCATCAATTGTACTACTATGAACATGCAATTTTTCATTTGGACATTTTTACAAACACCTAGCAGGCAATTCTCAAAATAAACTTAATCTAAGCAAAAGCAAGTGATTAAAACGCACAACTAAACAAACATAGCAAAAATTGTACAAAAAAAATGCGAAAATGAGAACAAACACTAACCTAGAGCAACATTATCATCACCAAAAACCTTCTTCTTCACCATTGCAAAAACTACAAAAATCCAAAACAACGAAACCCTAAAAATCGAAACACTTCAAAATTGAATAAAATGAAATAAAATTGAGTAAACAAACCTGAAATTAGCAACAATCAACTTCAAAGTGAAGAAATTAAAGATCGAAAAGAGAGAAATTCAAGTAGCAACGCCAAAAGCAAGAGAAGAAAAGAAGGAGAGGAGAGAGAAAAAAATCGAGAAACAGGAAAGAGAAACAAAATAAAGAAGAAAGAGAAAATAAGAAATTTTTTGGTTCTTTTTACATTTACACGTGTGAGCCCAAATTGGGCAGCCCAATTTGCACTTGTTTGCTGTGATTTTCAGTAAAATAGTGAAAACCCGGTTTTATTAAAAGTTTGTCTTATTTAAAAGGGCACGTCCTAAGTTTATATTGCCATTAAATTTGCTTGAGTGTATAATTCCCGGTTAACTTCATTATATTTTTGCCAAACTAAAATTATTTTTGCTAAATTTAAATTACTTTTGCTAAATTAAAATTAATTGGAAAATTCTCAATGGTGCTCATGAAGTTTTTATTTTTCTCAATGGTAAACAATAAAATTTTTAATTATCATTGGTAATCATCACTTATTAATATATATCAATAATAGCATTAATGATATATTTGGTTAAAATCTTTAACTAGGGTTAGTAAATGATTTTTTGTAACAATTAAATAAAAATAATAATAATAAAAAAAACAGCAACCACCAACTGCCAACCTTCCTCCTTGCCACCCACTTCCTTGCCCTGCCACCACCGACGCCACAACCGTCGGCACCCAGACCCTACCATGCCGACGCGCCGACCTTCCCAGCTGCCGCCTCGCCCCCTAAACCACCACCCATCCCCGAAACTCCCTCATTCTCACCGAAACCCCTAGATCCCTTCCTTGGGCTGAACCACCTCCCCCTTATCGTCGCGATCAAACCATCAAATCCCCCTTCTTCACTAGCGCCAAACAATAATTTCCAAAACCCTCCTTCCATCCCTTAACACCACCTGCTCTGCCGCCATTACAAATCAAACAATCCAGAATCCGGCGACGAAATCTGACTTGTCTTGAAACATAAGTCGTTGAACCATAAACCATTGATCTACGAAATCCGACCCGGATAACAACTCACTGACCTGGATGTCCCGATGGTAAGTTCTAAGTCAACTCATTCACAATCGACGCTGATTCCGACTCGTTTGAGGAGAGATAAACCGCCGGAGTGTATCCCTTCTGCCGGCGAATTCGCCGAAGTTCAATATGGGTTATTTTAGGGGTTTATCATGGGGGAAGGAACACTAGGTGATAAAAAAAAATTTGCACCGCCCTAAGGCCACTGGATTTTAAAAATCGGTGGGGAAAATATGGGGTAAAATAGGTGGGATTTTGAGGGGAGGTTTTTGCCACCGGTTCAAACTAAACCGGTGGCAAAAAACATTATTTTCACCGGTTTGAACCGGTGGCTTTTCCTTTTAAAAAAAAAACGCCCCTTATAAAAACCCAAACCCTACTCTCAAATCACTCAACCTCCCTCATTCTCTCTCCCCTCTCCTCTCTCTCCTGATCTCATCTCATCTCCTCTCCTCTCCAGATCTCATCTCCTCTCCAATCTCATCTCCTCTTTCCTGCTCTCTCATCTCACCACCACCGCTGCCGTCCCTCTTCTTATCTTTCCTGCTCTCTCTTCTCACCACCACCGCCGCCGTCGACTTCTTTCCCCTCTCAATCTCTCCGACCTCCCTTTCTCCCTCTTCTCTCCCCTCTATCCCTCTTCTTTCCCCTCTCGATCTCTCTGACCTCCCTCATCTGTCTTCTGCACACCACCACCAGCGCCACTAACCACCGTCGCCACCAAGTCCGAAATCAACCACAACTTGTAAAATTCGAGGTTATTTTCAGGTAAAATTCGAGGTTAGTGGCTTAGTGCATGTAGTTGGGTTTAATTATTCGGGGTTAAGGTTTCTGGGTTTAATTATTTATTTTACATGCCTTGATTTTTTTTTGTGTTTGATTGTTGTAATATTGTTTGAAATTGATGGGTTTAATTGATTTTGGAATTTTCTGGGGTTAATTGATTTTGATTAGTTGTATGCGTTTAATTGAGTTTCGAAATTTCTGGGTTTAATTTCGAAATTGATTGGTTCGATATTGTTTGTAATTTCTGGGTTTAATTTTTTGCTGGGTGTGATTGATTTTCGAAGTTTTATATTTACATGCATGATATCTGGGTTTTTTTTTATTTTTTTGAGTTTTAATAATTTAATTTCTGGGTTTTTTTTGTTTTTTTTTTCTAGATTTTTGTTTGTTTTTTTCTTTATTTTTTTCGCAGCTTATTTATATTAATCAATTTATTTTTTTTGTTTTAATTGATGCAGGTATAATGATTTATATCTTAAATTGAAGAATCAAGATGCAGGAATATTGATATAGCTGTTATATGGGTTTTTTTTATTTTAATGTTGTAACTTTTATTTTTTGATTTATATTTTTATTTTTTTTATTTGTATGTTGTAATTGTTAGATTATATTGATTTATATTGTAATTTTGATGTCCGTAATTGTGATCTATATCGAGCAATTAGTAGATTAGAAAACTGTTCAGTAATAAAATTATGATGTTGCGTTTCCAATTGTTTGATTATTTAATTTATTCACTTTTTTTTTTGAGGAAAAGCGAGCACTCAATATCCACACTTTTATTATATTTAAAGTGAATAAAACAAAACAAACAAACAAAAAAAAAATTAATGGACTATTGCCACCGGTTAACCGGTGGCATTAATTTAATATATATATATATATATATATATATATATATATATATATATATATATATATATATATAAAGCGGGACGTGTGTATTGCCACTGGTTAACCGGTGGCAATAACAGTTTTTGTCACCGGTTTTGAACCGGTGGCCTTGCTTCAGTTTATTTCCACCCCCCAAATTCCCACCTGTTCAAAACCGGTGGCATAGGGGGGTTTTAAACCGATGGCCAATTGATATTTTCTACTAGTGGAAGGGGTTTTGGGGAAGGGGAGTTGGGTGGTTCAGAAGGTTGCGACGGGGAGGGGGGTTAAGTGCGTCACTGGGGAGGTGGTCTTGAGCAGGATGCAGCCGGTGCTGGGCCGGAAGTAGAGGGAACGGGGATGGGCGTGGTGGGGGCAGGAGGGTGGCGAGCTGGGTTTTTCTTTCTTTTTTTTTCTTAAAAATTATTTTTAAAACTATTTAATTATTAAAAAAAAATAACCATAGTTAAAGATTTTAACCAAATTATATCATTAATGTTATTATTAATATATATTAACAAGTCATGATTACCAATAATTAGAATTTTTGTTGTTTACCATTGAGAAAAATAAAAAGTTAATGAGCACCATTGAGAATTTCCCAAAAAATTAATTTTATTAAATTAAAATTATTTTTGTTGAATTGAAATTATTTTTACTGATTCTCTATGATATTTCTTTTTTAAAGTTATTGATTTTTATTAAATTGAGATTATTTTTAATGACTAAACTTATTTTTACCGAACTGGAATTATTTTAGCTGAATTAAAATTAATTTTACAGAACTAAAATTATTTCACTAAATTTTTTTAAGGTGGAATAAACCGTACCTAACTCAAATTCCAATTAATTTTATGTTACTATTTCGCTGGTAATGGTTTTTTATTTTTTATTTTTATTTTTTGGCTCACTACGACATAGTGTGTTGTGTCATGTATATAGTTTACCCATGCTTGTGTTGTGTTTTATCCATGACATCAATTAGAGACGGAGCTATAAATGCTAACACTGAAAGTGGCGCGCTGCAATTTTGTTAAATTGAGTCCTAATATTATTTTTTGAGGAAAAATATGTTGTTATTGAGCCCTAGCTCACTACATAATGTGTTGTAATAATATAGTGCATAAAAGGCTCACTACATAATGTGTTGTTATTGAGACCTAGCTCACTACATAATGTTTTGTAATAATATAGCTCATTACTTGTAACCTTTGTCCAAAAAAAAAAAAAAAAAAAAAGGATGGAAACAATTTATTCAAGACAACAAACTTAAGGTTGTTGCCTCATTCTATGATCCCTCGATACTTTCTTGTATCTTTCAATTCCACAAATTCATTATTGTCAATTGCATCAAAAGACTAATCTGAACATTTTCCAATTCTAGATGTCATGTTACAGACTTATAGGTTGTAATTGATCCACTACTTTTGCATTAATGTGTCAAGTATTAATGCATTTTCTTACGTTACTTACTTCATGCTTCTTATACACTCCTCAATGTTCGTGACCAATCATAACTCGAAACCTATGCTCCCAAATATCTGGCAAATAGTACTTTGTAGCAAAACTTGCAATCTCTCTCACTCTCCTATATAAAAGAGGTTACTAGTATTAGGCAAAACAAACACGAGTACATAAAAATATGCGAGTCCTTGAGCAGTGAGACATATTACGGGCTTGTTCCAGAGATTGGCTTCTCGCCCAAGTGAGGTAACTAGCTAAGGCGGCCAAGACAGGCACACTTGTGAGCCGTGACTATGTCGAACCGAGCTATGTCGTAAGTACTAAGTTTACAACTTTACACCGTATTTAATTTTAATAATTACATACAGAGTTTTTAATCAACAAATTAGTCTTGTAGTTTATGTTTATCATAATATTGTATGGATTGTTATTGTGTTTTAGAGAAATGAAACGTAGAGTGGATAGTTGTGAGGATATTGATATCGAACCGAAGACAGGAGCACCATTCTTCCATGTCAATATTACTAAGACGAATATTTCTCCTCTCTATCTTTTGATATGTTTTTTCTTTCATCTTTTTCAATTTATAAGAATCTATAGGTAGATAAAAAAAAATATAATGATATATACATTTTATTACATTATTAAAAAGTTTGTTTGATTACATCTATATTAGACAATACCGACTGAAGGTGCTCGAATCCTTCCTAACATCGAAACCCCGGTGATCTTGACTCGAGGCACTGAGAGTTGGACGATGAATTACATTGTTAAAAACGTAGTACATAAAAGGTTGGATAAGAGATGGAAACAGTTTGTTGTTGACAACAAACTTAAGGTAGGAGATGTTTGTACTTTCGAGCTCATGTCGAAAGATCCAATGAGGTTGAAGGTTCAAGTTCTTCGAGGTGACTTTCCGGCTGCTCTACTCAAAAGCGGCGTAGAAGAAGAAGAAAAACAAGAAGAAGAAGAAGAAGAAGAAGAAGAAGAAGAAGAAGAAGAAGAAGAAGAAGAAGAAGAAGAAGAAGAAGAAGAAGAAGAAGAAGAAGAAGAAGGAGGAGGAGGAGGAGGAGGAGGAGGAGGAGGAGATACAAGCTATAATCCTATAGTTGTTGAGTGAGAAAACTATTATAGGTTCAACCAGTATTAAATTATAAGGTTTAGTTTTAAAATGTAGTTAGTAGAATAATTTCGATGTTTTTAGGGAGCACTAAAGTATGTACTATGTATTTCGATTTAAGATGAGATTATTGAATTCAAAAACAGGTCAGTGTTATTACTATTATTAGAGCTAGTTGATTATTATAAATAGTAGTAACATTATTAATAGACAGGTAACTATCAAGCCTAGATATAAACTCTAAAGAACTCGGCCTATATATCTAGCTCCACGGTTTTGGAAGTTGGACCCACTCATGGACTCACCGGTAACTGGGTTTATGACCTATGTGCACCATGGTGCACCTAGAAATAGGTGCACCACTCCTATACTTTTGAACTTTTTTTTTTTTTGACAATATCAAAACAAACACCTAGGTTACATATAGTTCGAAAGAGAAGTACGACATTTCCTAGCGATCTCATCCGCCCTTTGTATCTGATCCCTTTGGACTTTAAGAATTGTGCACCATTGAAACAGTGCACCCACTTCCCTAATTTCTTTGGCTATCCAAGAAATCAAAATATCCTTACCTGATTGGTCATGGAGGTTGTTAATAAGCATAATGGAGTCTAAAAGGATAAGAATCCCTTGCCTACCTTTCTCTTTGGCCCATTTCATTGCTTCTAAACATGCCCATGCTTCGCAATGTAAAGCTGAGGTCGCCACCCCATATTTACCCCCCTCACTAACCTCGTTTTCATTATTTCCTCCCATTGCCACCCAACCGATGCCAGCTCTTGTCGTTCTCTTATCCCATGAGCCATCCACTCCCACAATGAAGTCATCAAAACCACTTCGATCTTTTCCCAACTGCACAGAATTGAAACCCGGGGGGGGGGGATAAGAGTCTTCCCTCGAGTTGTCCCTATTCTCCATACTCTCCCTAATATTTTGGCAAAAGGTTTCCTGCTCTCTCATTGCCAAATTGACAAATTCCAAGGCAAGGTCAATTCCCCCATTGGCTCCGTTGAAGCTTCTCGCATTTCTCATTTTCCAAAGACCCCATAAGGTAGCTATAAACTTAGTGCTACGGGTACCATACTTACCATCCTCGCTATAAAACAGCAGGATATAGTACTGGATCCACTCCCTTAAAGAGTCGAACCCTGTAGAGTCAGAGCAAATTGCCAGGGAGCCATTCTCCCAAACCTCCTTTGCTAGATTACATAGCCTAAACAAGTGTTGGCTATCTTCCTCATCCTCCCCACAGAAAACACAAGTCTCCTCGACTTGAATGCCTCTCTTAGCCAAATTTCTTTTTACTACAATCCTATCGTGAAAAAGTTTCCACAGAAAAATCTTCCACTTTGGAAGAATCTTCAGTTTCCAGATGAGCTTCACAAAACTATGTTCCTCTAAAGAAAGATCCAAGTGTTCGGCTCTCTGCCTCTTTGTCAAGAAGTAGTAACCAGTTTTAACAGTGAATTTGCCCGACGGATGGTATTTCCAGTAGAGGAAATCGTCCTCCATAGAACGGGGTAGCTCCATTGCCAGAATAGCTCTTGCACTATTCCACTCAAATCATTCCCTAACTTTCCCGGCCTTCCACATAGCTAAGTCTTTGTCAATAAAATCACTTACCTTCCAATTCAAAGATTCTCCTAACGTTCGGTTAGAATTTGCAATTGGAATTTCTCCATTGACCCAAGCCATGCTAATTGCCTTAATGCTTTCCCTATTCCCAAAACCTTCTTTGAAAGACCTTGTCACCTTTTGCAGACTTGATCTTCCCATTGACGGCCTTCCAACTCTCTCATAAGGTCTGAAAATGTTATAAACTCCACAAGGTTGAAACCCTTTATAAACCTTTGAGATTACCAGTTGTGGATTTAGATGCAATCTTGTTGCCTGTTTGAACAAGAGGGCTTCATTAAGAGTTGACATACCTCTAATTCCTAGGCCTCCCATACTTTTAGGCATTTGAATAATTGCCTTTCTCACCCAGTGTATACCCTTATTACCATTATTTGAACACCAAAACCTTGTAATAAGGGAGTCAATTTTGTTTGACACCCCTTGTGGTAATTTCAGGCATTTCATAACATGAGCTGAAATGCTTACCAAAACAGTATTTATTAGGATTGGCTTCGCTGCTTGTGAAATCCGCAACGAGGCCTAAGAAACAACCTTTTTTGAAACCTTGTCCACCAGATATTGAAAGGAGTCACTCTTCTTTCCCTGAACATCAATTGGAGCTCCTAGATGAGTTCCCATATTATCCGTCTCAGGCATAGACAGAATCCCTTTTAGCGAGGCCTTAACACTTATGTCAAGACTTGGGGAAAATCTGACAAAAGATTTCTGGAGATTAAGCTTCTGTCCAGAGGCAGTACCAAACCTGTGGAGGATGTCTCTAATGCAATTACAAGATTCCTCAGATGCTTTAAAGAAAATCATAGCATCATCGGCAAAGAATAGATGTGAGATCGAAGGCGATCTTCTAGAGACCCTTAACCCTTTTAACAGATTTATATCCTCTGCCAAAGACAGCATTCTTGAGAGGATGTCCATGCAAAAGATGAAGAGATAAGGGGATAAAGGGTCCCCTTGTCTAAGACCACAATTTGGGACAAAGTGCTCTGTGGTCTTCCTATTGATGACAGCCTTGAAACTTACTGTTGAAATACATTGAGAAACCATCCTTATCCAGTGGTTAGAAAAACCATAAGACCGTAGAACCTTCAAGAGGAATGTCCAATCTACTTTGTCGTATGATTTTGACATATCAATCTTTATTGCAGAATAGTTAGAGCCCTTCCTTAAGTTTATCAGGTGCATAAGTTCATGGCTTAGAAGGACATTGTCCTCCATGTATCTTCCTGGAATAAAAGCATGTTGATTCTCCGATATAAGGGTTGGAAGGATTACCTTAAATTAATTCTGTTGACCAAGCATTTTGATATACATTTATAAATTGTGTTGCATAAACTGATAATTGGTCTGAAATGGCTAGCCTCTTCTGGGATTTTTACCTTGGGAATTAAAACCAGAAGAGACTGATTCCATTCTTTCAGCATGTGTCCTGTCTCCAAAAATTGGTGGACACTATCTGTCACCAATTTCCCAACTTCTTTCCAGAATAAATGAAAGAAATCTGCCTGGAGACTTAGCCTTGTGCATATCCAACATGGCTTTCTTTATTTCTTGATTAGTAAAAGGCTTGTCGAGCCCAATACTGTCTTCCGCGGATATCGAAGGGATATCCAGTTGTCTTAGCAGTAGATCTACCTCTTCCCCATGATTCTCAGAAATAATTGGGTTATATATTTCCTTAATGGAAGATAATACCACATCCTCCACCTCTTTTTGACCTTCCACCCAATTATTGTTTTCATCTTTCAGAGTTAGAATCTCATTTCTTAGCTGCCTCTGCTTTACTTTCCTATACATGAGCGGAGTCGGACAATCCCCAAACCTTACCCAATTTGCTTTCATTCTTTGTTTCCAAAAATCAAAACTGATTTGATCTTCAGAAATCCGATGATTTACCAGGTGAATATAGCCATCCCCTTCTTGAACTGAGCCAATACTTAACCCCAAACTCCGCAGCTCTTTCGTCGTTTTCCTCCAATTAATTCCCCAAGTCTTCTTGTTTTCCAGACACCAGTATTGGAGTTTTGTTCTAACCATTCTTAACTTCTTAGAAAGTTGGAACATATAAGAGCCATTAAACTCATTCTTCCAAGTTGTTTCCACCATTTCTCTAATTTCCGGGAATTTGAGACACCAATTTTCAACTTGGTAGGGCCTGTTAGACGGAGAAGCACTCAAACTAGAATGATAGGTAATTACCGCATGATCTGAGCAGATAATCGGTTCATGAACAATCTTTCCATCCGGTGAGTGATAGAACCAATCTTCCGTCACGTAGGCTCTATCAAGCCTTTCAAGGATAAGCTCATTCCCCTCTCTTTTATTACTCCAAGTGAATCTTGGACCCGAGAAAGGAACTTCCGTTGCATTACTACTAAACCTCCAATCCAAGAAAGCATCAATTCCTCTAATAGTAGGAGAGCCACCCAACTTATCACTCCCACTTTCTACTTAGTTGAAGTCCCCTATTATTAGCACATTCTTAAATTCTTCCACAAACCATTGCAGTTTCTCCCAAATTAACCTTCTATTTTCTACTTGAGGCTCACCATAAAGGAACATTACATACTTAAAATTACCATTAGATTCAAAGATCTTACAAAAGATTAGGTTTTTAGAAGAGTAAATACATTCTACTACATCATTAGACCAACTTAAGACTAAAAGACCTCCACTACTTCCTTCCGAGTTCCAACCAAAAACTGAAGTAGAGTGCAAAACATTTAACTTACTAGCCGCACTAACAAAGTCCATTTTAGTTTCCGATAAAAACAAAAACATAGGTAGTTTTGATTGAAATAGCCACACTATGTAGGGAATTGTAAGGGAGTGTGGATCATTAAGACCCCTACAATTCCATGCCACGATCTTCATATCTCTTTAGGGGGTTGGCTTGTAGAAGCCACTCCACCCCCAGAAGAGATCCTCACCGAATCAAGTAAAACCAATTGCAAATCAACATCCATATCATCTCTAATTGCTTTCGATTATGGGCCATTTTTTAAAGGAAAATTGTCAAAAACAACCTTTAATTTACTTTTTTTCTTTTTATACTTTATACTTGACTAGTTGCCCTATCGCGCGCGATGCGCGCGATAGTTCAGCGTTTTTATGGTTAATTGTTGATAATGCGCTTAATTTTACATTATTCATTTAGTTGAAATTTATTGTTATGATTATATGCTAAAAATGAATCATAAGTAAATATGAATATGATTCGTGTTATTTTATTTGATTTTAATAAATTATTTCAAATTGTTGAAATTTATTATAAATTAGAATTTTTTATTTTAAAATAAGGTTATTATTTGAATGTTTGGGCCTGATGGAAGACATAATACAGTAATGGGCTGATACAAGTGTTTAATAAATATTACCATATGTCCAATTGTTTTGTTTAGGTCGGTTGTACGATGTCGTTTTCATTTTTCTTTTTGGTATTCATTCTTCAATTCTTTCGGCCTAATTTCATCTGGGTTTTTTTTCGAATTCTCCTTAGTATGATGTAATGCTCTTATTTTTTGTGCTTTTCTCTTTGGTATTTTACTGTATTTTTTTTTAATTGAATGATTGAGGTTTTTAATGTGTGATAATTGGTTTTAGGTTTCTTATTTCATTTTGCTTTTATTTTTTGCAATTAAGCAAGTTACTAATTAGATTTTCGATTCTACGATTATGTTTTTGCAGGCTTGTCCAGACTCAATCAAGGAAGAAACACAGTAGAAAGTTTGTGAGTTTTGTTTTTACCATTTCTTAATTGGTGTGATTAGAATGTACAAATTATTCATTAAGTTATTTTGGAAAAAATTTGTTCAATTATTGTGGAATTCATCTTGTTTGTAAGCGGATTTTTAAAATTTATTTGGCAAAAGTGTGCTCAATTGTACAGTGAATGCTTGGACTTTTAAATAGGTCAACAATAACTTTGTTTATAGGATTATGGAAGTACTATTTGTCTTCCTTGTTTACAAATAAGCAAGTACTTGATATTGAAAATTTATGCTTTTCTCTATTATGATAATTAATTGGATAAAACTTTAATATAAATAGTACAAATTGTCGTGATCCATGAAAAGATTGTAACAATAAACTAAATTTAATTGATGTTGCTGCATTTATCATTGCTAGCTTTGCAATACATATTTAATCAACCATAATTTTTAATCAAATTATAGTGGTGCATAATCACCACTGGCAATGTCATCTGCCATGGTTTTTAGGTCCTTGGCAGACTACAATATTTTGTGTTTTCCCAAGTCCTTTGGGGGAGTCCGATGCCATTTGTAGAAGACGACCATTTGTATCATGTAGACACCAGCTCTGTTTCTTTAAATCTTGGACTTGGGTGTTATTTTGATGTTTAATTGTCAATAATTATATGGTACTTTTTATTGACAATACATCTAAATAACTATCGTGAAACTCTAATACAAGAATGTTGCTCACCTAGTAAGTTTTATCGGTGGCTACAAACTTGTTCTAGAGTTTCTTTATAAGGGTCACATTAGCAAAAACTTTGATGCTAATGTCCCATATTAGCAATGACTTTGATGCTAATTGTAGATTCATAGTTTATACGCAATGGTATTTTGAGGTAAGCTGAAAATGACCTTTGGTTGATAAGTGGAAGATGGAAACTATTGTTTCTGTGAGTAGGTTTTTGAGACATTTTCTAAGTTAGGTAATGAGAAGTAGATGTATATTGGTTCTGTAGTTGGATAAGGTAGATATCAAGTTGTGTATATATAGCGAGAATATGTATATACTATATGTTAATATATTATTGTGAATCCTGTTAAAAGATAATACTGTGTTTGGATTTTTTTTTTCAGTGTTCTAAGATTGTTTGCAAGATTTTGTAGATTTGGTCAGTTATTTTCGAGTCTGATTGACCATTGTTTTAATTTATGTTATAGTAGTGGAATACGTGGACACTGCGATGATAAACAGGTTGATGAGTAATTCAAAGACATTGATGACTTGATCTGAATTTGGAATCTTTGGAAGGACTTAATCAGATTTTGCTTAATTAACCTGTTAGATCATTTTTTTTTTTTTTGCCAAAATAACTTATTAATAGTATGTAAGTTTAGGTCTAGTTTGTGAGATAATATTATTGTTTGTGAGATGCTTTTGTTTGTTCTAGTTTGACAAGGTTACAGTTGTTGTACATGTTATGGATAAGCTTTGCTATGTTGTATCAAATATGTGATTAACAAGGTCACAGTTGAACATGTTATGTATAAGTTTTGCTATGCAAAATCAGATAAGTGATTATAGTGTGTGCTCTTTTCTTTGTTTGTATATACCTAAAACTTTTTACTTTGTTTTTTAATCAAGTTTTATTCTATTGTACTCAGTGAATCTTAAAATTATCAATTTTATTTCTGCTCACTTTTTTCTTACTTTGGATTTATCTTACTTTTTTCTTATTCTGGATATAAGTATTTGAAAAAATGAGTAGGTTATTAAAAATATAGATAAGTGAGGATTTCTGTTGAGAATCTTAAATAGTGTGAAGATTTTGCTTAGTTGCTTTTTTCACAGTGTGAGAATATGTAGTCACATATATATTTATGTAAATAAAATTAGTAAAAATTAATGATTCTCTGCTATACATGTAAATGAATAAAGTATTGAATAATAAACTCTGGACCTTGTTGTTAATTAATTTGTAGATAGATATTCAATGTCTACTGCTTAAATTATTTTTTTTGTAGGATTATATTCAATGTCTACATGTAAATTATTTTTGTGAGTTGTGTTGCTCATTTAAATCTGCAGAATCATTATGGATGGTAAAAGTTGTTAGGATAATGATGTCTAAGATTCATATATATATATATATATATATATATATATATATATATATATATATATATATATATTTTAATAAAATGAGTGGTTATGTATCAAGTTTGTAGAATCTACAATAGTGGAGTAAATTGTCTATATCTCTGTCCAAAATCTTATGAAATATGACTTTGAAGATTTTTTTAACCTTTTTCTGGTAATAAAGTACAATAATAGAGTCCCTAAGAGAAGGCTAATTAATTGATAGTATGTAAGTTTTAAGAGAAGGCTAATTAAGTGATAGTATGTAAGTTTAGGTTTGTAAAAGTAGATTATTGAAATCTAAAAAGTAGATTATGGATATTTAAAAAACCTATAAGATAAAATTAGGCCATATAATCTGGCTTGTAAGTAATAAGGAGAACATGTTGTAGAGTAAAAAGACTTTGTTGTTAGACTTGAATGATTTATTTGTAACTAATATTATTGGTAATGAGTAATAAACTGCAAATTTACTGTTGCATTATTTGATAATGATTTTCTATGTTAAATATTAATGTTCTGTAGTTTTTTCTATAAAAGGGAGTTCTTTGTAGGCATTTATATCATAGGTCTCAAAGTGAAAAAAGTTTTACTTTTTTACTTTTTAGTAATTCTCTAACTTAGTAGTTGTGATAATGTTTCTTGAGGTAGGCTAGCTGCATTCCATTCATTGCAAGCAAAAAAGAAATTTCTTTATAGAGTTTGTTATCATTACAACTCTTGCGATACATCATTAAGCAGAATTCATACAAAATTCGTAGTCCACTATCATATTATAGTCCCAATTTTCATCCAGTTTTCATGATTTTAAAGTGGTGGTTGTGATACTTAAATTGGGTTCTATATTTGATAACTCCACTTGTTTGTTTTTACAAGGGGAGTTTGTGTTGTTCTAATTGAAAATGGATTTTTTAAATTTCCATTTTCATTCTATTTTGGTGAAGTTCTATCTTTGGTAGTTTGAACAAAATAACATTTTTTTTTCCAATGCTTCAACATCTTTCACAACATTTTTAAAATCTCAGTTCTTCTTTTTCTGGGAAGAAATGCTGGTAAGTATTCTGCACTACTACTTTATAGTAAATTCTTATTTGTGTATTGATTGAATTGAAATAAAACTATCTCCATACCTTATTGGGAAATTGCATGGATGATCGACTGTTGGTTTAAGCCTATGAATTTGTATGGACTTTAAGATAGTATTCTTAAAGTCCATACAAAATTCGTAGGCTGAAATACAACATTGCCACTTAGTAGCTCTTTAATGTTGATTTATTCTTCTTCTCTCTTTTTTTCCTCTGAATATGGGTTTATTTATTCTTCTTCTCTCTTTGTTTCCTCTTAATATGGTTATGATATGGTTGGTAGAGTTCTTTTATAAGCTGAGTGTGTATATTTTTTTTTCCATATATTTTTTAAGGCTGCATTTTTTTTTGTCCTTTTTTTTAATTTTTATTCTATGGTCTAAATTGTGCTCTTAACGCAGGTGATGTCATTAAATGAGGAAGATATCTGTAATGCTGGTAATTGCAACTGCTTAATGTAGTCAAAGCTTGTAAACTTTTTAGTTCAAGTTATGTTTTCGTTGTAGAGTTGATAAAACTAAGGAAATTATATGTAGTAATATTTGTATGAATAAATTAGATGCAAGGATTATTTTGTGTATAGTCTTATTAAAATTTGTATACAATAGTTCATTGTCCAAAATGGATTATTTTTTAATTGTAATTGTTAATTGTAAATTTTCAATAGCATCAATATATAAAGTGCCATCCCAAATGACCATGACTAACCAAATGAAACCAAAATTTCAACCAAATGAAATTGAAACTCAAATAATGACTAACAAAATGAAACCAAAATTCCAACCAAATGAAATTGAAACTCAAATTAAATGAAATTGAAACTCAAATTCAAATATCCACATTTATAACCAGACAATAGAAGCAAATTTTGGCCAAATGTTTGGTTAAATGATAACAATAAGAAGTATCTTTGGACAAATTAATGTGAGGATTGTTACATAAAAGGCCTAGTACTTATAACTGAAGGAATAAGCATGAAAGCATTCCTTTTCAACCTCAAAAATTTCAATAGGAAATCAACAAATTAGTTGTTATGTTGCATAGTTATTATGAAAGCATTCCCAGGAAATCAACAAATTAGCTGTTATGAAAGCATTCCCAGGAAGCATTAATATGTGGCTCTTCTGTCATATTTTCTTTATCAAGTATGCTAGATCTAATTCCTAATCTGTTCAAGGGAATGAGCTAGTTAAAGGCTAAAATTAACGACATGGACTTTAAGTATTAAGCCACTGAGAATCTTTTTTTAGAATAAGTCTAGAGCTTGACTGATCTTGGTTCCTCCTTTTCCCTTAAACTCTTTTTTTCTTCCATAATCTCACTTCACAACTAATAATTCTAATAGATAGTGATGCATGGATCATTATATTCCATGAAAGGTTAACCAAGGCACTAAACCTTTATAGGTTTTTGTTTCTTAGAAATTGTTCTACTTCTACAAGCAAATTCTAATAACATGAGACAGAAAACATGACATCAATCAATGAATTTAAGTTACCCATATTTATTATCTAAGCATACACCTGTGTCATTCAAGAATTAAAAAAGAAAGAATTCTACACAAACTCCACGAATGTCACCTCTAATCCCTTAAAAACAACATAAGCAAATTAAACCAGCATATATTGATCATATAATTTATGTTCTTCAGCTGTCCTCGGTTATTTTCTGCTTATTCAAATTAATGCTATTGATTAAGATATGAACATGAAGTTTACTTATTAAGCACTAAAAACGGATTTTGGATATTCTAAGATATTATAAAATATATTATATAATTATAACATATATATACATCAAAAGATCATAAGATTTATGTGAGTTTTACGAATAATAATATAGCCTACTTAATAACAAGAATTTACTTAAGATGATACTGATGTTTTTAGTAGAGTTTGCATTACAAAATAAGGTAGCATTTATTTACTGGTTTAGAATCTACACACATGATTCATTGGAACTGAATGCTACTATAAGAAAGCCTTCAAAATGCATAACATTGCAATGGAAAAGTTGTTCGTTGGAGTCTTTAGTAGTAAGAAATTACAGTGCTGCTAGCTTAAGTCCAGCTTACTCCTTTTAATACCCATGATAAACTTTGGTATTTTTTGAGGGCCTGTGATGGACCGATTTGAATGAAAATATCATTAGAGCTTAGGTCACGAGCAATGGCACCAAAATCCAGTATTCCCTATATAATATTGGAAGTAAATATCAGTATTGATTAGTTAAAAATATTGAGGTTAAAATGTCAATGTATGATTCACTTACAAAGATTGTTTGTTCATATATTTCAGCAGCAGGTAGCCTAAATAATTTCTCACAATCTTCAACAAAAGCGGTAAAAGTCATTGTATCGCTTTCATCTGTTGCGTCAAATTTGAAAGTACACCTGTAATTTTTTTTTTTCAAAACAGCATACATATCATGTATTCATGTCATAGTAAGCATACAAAATATTGGCTGAAGAATTCAATGCATATTAAGGTTATATTGATTACCTAGGCACAACAACACAATTAAGCTTAAAGCATTGTGGACAAGTTAAGATTGTATCTAGTGGTTCATCCAATTTCTTGCCACACTTGTTACAACCAATATAAGCAATCAAGCTTGCTTGATCTGGTTCAGGAATCTTTACTTTCAACCAGTATTTCTCCTCTTGCAGGGTATTTGTAGCCTAATTCATAAAAAGCATCTAAGTAAGGACTCTTGAAAATAGGTATATTACATAGTAGGCTTTCTAAAAGAGTTTCAACAAGTATAATAGCAAATCTGGGGTTTAAATTGATATGTAAGTTATTTTTCCAACCTTTTTAAGCATGATCTGTTGAATTGTTACTATCTGTCTTTCTTTAGAAGGGTTCTTGGTGTCTAGCAGGCGTGCCATAATATCTCCAAGATTATCTTTATTTGATTGAACCCTGTGCGTTGTTAAGTAAAAAAAAACAATTAACGATACATCTATGTTCATAAACTAAAAGGCACATGTTTAATAACACATGTTACCAGACACTAAAAGCCTTGAATTCATCTCCAATGGGATTGGTCTCAAAGGTTGTAGAAAGGCTACTTGTGAGATTAAATCTTGCAAGGTCACAAAGTCAAGTATTGATGATTATAAATGCTATCTTACATTATAAGCTAATAGTAGGAATAATAATGATTATAGTTAGCATAATATAAAGTCAAATTTTATATAGTTTAACCTTTGATGCATATATACCTCTGCTTGTGGCCACCCTTAGATTCAGTATACCAATAATAGTTGGTTCTTCTGCCCATCCAAGTAACTTAGCATCTTTCATTTCTGTAAGGTCATCCCATACAGAAACAGTCATTGGTTGTGTTGTGCTGCAAGATCAATTTAAGTATTATGAGAATATGATAGATGTTTACTTGAAACAAGTATTATTTAGCATATCTTATAAAGTAATTTAAATGGACCTGTGGTCTATTATGTTGATATCACGTACTGGATGATCGATGTCCTGCTCATTTGTTATTATCCTTATTTCACTAATGAAGAGCACCAAACCAAGAATATCTATAAATTGCACATAAGTTTATTATTAATTTATAAAGGGTATAAGTACCGAAGCAGAACTGAGTATTATAACATGTTACCAAAACGATCATCTTTGTCACTGTTGTATGGAATCGAAGCCAAGGGTATATAGTTTGGCTTATGGGGAATTATTTCGGCTGTAGGCTGCACAATTCTCCTTCCACCAAACTTAATTTGGCATTCATCTTCAAATGTAGCAATTTTTTCATTTACAGCTTGAAGTGGTGCATTTGCGATCTCATGAGTGTTATCTTTCTCAAATATTTTGCCATATTCCTGAATTTGGTTTTCAAAAAGAGTTCCTTTTACCTTTGTTCCTTATACACATGTATATCAAAAATAACATTATATTATTAGTTGTTAATTATAATAATTTTCCATTCTCCTAGATGCAAAGTTATAAATGATAAAACAGACATGTAGAGAAATTTACGTGACAAAAGACACTAAAAGAGATCCTATGATAAAGATGTTGCTACTGAGAAATAAGACCATTTCAGAGGTTCCAGATTACAGATATTGAACAACCAGTAGGTATCAAGACCATTTTCATTAAAGTATATTTGTAGACAATGTTACTACCAATTCTAATAATCAATGAGCTTCTTAGTTAACTATACAATAATAATACTTCATATAAGGCTCTAAAAGTTCTTTTAAAATAATACTCTATAAATATATAAACATACATTATTGTATACATGATAATTACAGAATACCGGGTCATCTTTAAAAGTAACAACCATAAATTTGGTTTTCTTTTGCGGCGAGATGAGGACACGAGATTTTTTAGCAACCTTGACCTTAACCATGTAGTTCTTAGAAGTTGGTTTTAAATCTTTCAAGAATATGTGACCAGAACCCGAGCCTTTTCCTTGGCTGGAACTTGACTCTTTTTCTTGTTTCATGTTACTCTATAAATAATTCATAATAAATTTAGTTAAATAATTCAATATTGTACATGATGTTACAGAATATATGCAAAGCAAACTTCTAAGGATCAATATTGTACATGATGTATACTGACTTTAATATCATTTGGAATGTTTTGGAACAGATATACCACGAGAGAAACCAACAAAAAATATATTTTGAGCTAAGAATCTACCATAAATATGTGTTGCATGTACTATACATAATGATAGATAACAATTTATTGCAAAAAGTATCTCTTACAGAACTACATTGAATGCAAAAAATTCTATCTGCTATTTTTAACAAAGAATAATCACTTGTTCCATTAATACATCCGTCGGATTTAATGTTTCCTCTCCAACATTATTTGAAATAGCAGATAGAATGTATCAAAACCAAAAAGAACTAAATTTAATGTTTCCTCTCCAACAAAATATGAGCATGAGGAAGGCCACGTTTTTGAAATTCAACTACATATATCAATGCTGCAACCTCTCCAAAAATTTTCTCTTCCATTATCTGTTTCTTAAGAGCAATCAACTTTGCATGAAAAATTTTGGCAACTAAATCAGGCCTATTTTGTGCTAGCTCACCAGAAGCTAATTGTTCTTTGATTTCTGGCCAATTTGCATTGCACGTCATTGTTATGAATAAATCCGGCTTTCCATACCTTTGTACAAGAGTGATTGCATTGAGATATCTACTTCGTAGATCCCTTGGGCCACCAAGAAAGGAGGGTGGTAGTATGACATAATGACCAACATTTCCAGAATTGGTTTCCCCGGCCTCATAACTATCAATAAGACCCTGGTAAAGATCAGCCCGAATAGCAGCCTGATTTTTGCGAAAGAAATCCAACCTAGTGTTTTCAAGCTTAACATACATATCAACAATATATTGCTGCAATAAAATACAAGCTCTGAGTAAATAATTAGTCTCCCTGATCTGCAACTTATAGGCATAGTATTCTCTACAGGAAATCCGCTTTACCTTCCTTTTGTTGCTAGTTTCTGCATCTGATTTAGCCAAATTTAAAATCATAAAGTCAGCAACAACCAACAATGCGAATATCCAACTATAACATTTACCATTATTATTGTACATGTGATCAGTAATTAACATAAGCAAAAGTTTTAACAGAACTATAGCATAACTATTGATTAGCGATAAAAAAAAATCCAAAATATTCTCCATATTTATAAATATCTTCCTATAATAGACTCTCATTTCTAATTTTTAAAATCAGATGTATTAAAAAAATATGGATGGTCAGTACTTACTTGCAGTTTCCTCAGCAAATAAATCCTCAACACTATTAATAGACTCTAAGTGACAAACTTGTTGCTCCAAATCTGTGACTTGATCAGTAATAACTTCTAATTTTTCAAGGCCTGTGTGCCATCCACAATCTCCATGTGGAAATAAGAGTGGATACTGAAGTGGATCATAGCACCCAAAATAATGCATAATTTTATGAGACGTATTTGACTTCCCATAAACAATAATATGAGGGCTACTATACTGGCTAGCAAATGTGTCTTCAGACCATATTACCACCACTTCATTTGCAGTAGGAGCATTATACACTCGTTGGTCTAGAACAGGATTGTTATTCAAATGAATTTCTGTGCTCTCCACAACAGGAATTTCTCTCAATGAACGAAAAAAACGTGCATATGGATTAGACTCCATCACTTCCATGAGAACTCGAACAATGTCTTCTCGTACTTGTGGAAAAGTAGTTGTACGGTTCCTAATCTCGTGTTCAGCATCATAAAAATACATCTGCAAATACTTAGGTTTCGTATTATCCAGTAACAAATCAGGAATATTGTGATATATTTGGCCATGCAGTTTAAAGACGAATATTCCTTTTTCACTTGATGCTTCAATACTTCCACCCAATGAAGTAAATGCAAAAAGATTATTATACATTCGAGAGTATGCTCTAAAATGATCACTTGTTCACCATCAGAGGTAAAAAGATTAATCAATTCTGTCGGCCAAGCATTTTCAACCAACCGGACACCACCATTTCGACAGCAGAAGAACAATGTTTCATAAGCAAATTTTGTAGCAAAACATTTAGGACATACACCAGGAGCTGGTAACTTAAGTGCTTCAGTAGGAATCTTTCCCCCAGATATTAGTGCAATTTCAACTGATACAATATTTAAGTCTGTTAGCAAAGCTGCACTTGATAGTATTCTTGGATACTATTCCAAATTTTTAAAAACCAGAACCAATACCTTGTCCCTTTTTTTTCCCACTTCTACTGCTTATCTTTTTATCTGATTTACTTTTAAGAATCTTAACTCTCATCTTTTCCTTGAGCATTGTTTCTACATTTGAAATATAATAAAAAGATTATTCCACATATTACATACAAAATATTTCTAAAGTGCCTAAGCTAGATCGTTAGCAAAAATATTTGAAACAACTTAAGTGATATAGAATAACAAAAATCAAAGACTTAGATAATTATATCCATAATTAAATGGTTACCTTGGCCTTTCTCTGCTTTCTTTTTTCGTTCTATTTTCTTATGTAGCATACTTTTATTAGATCCAATAGTGCCAACATCATCTACAATGGAACTATTTGCATTGTCCATAACCAACACTCGTTTAGAAGAACATTGTCTACGATTTGGAAGACACTGTCCTGACTCAACAGGAAGATTATCTATGAAAGCCTGATCTCGCTTTGTTCTATATCCTCTTAGTTTCCATGGTTGATTCATGGATGTTATACATGGAAGACTCTGAACTACTGTAATAGATAGCCTTTCTGTTTTAAATTCCTCATCATTTAACTTGCGCTTTCCTCTTCTCCGTTGCTGGTTTAAAGATTCTTGAACAAAAAAAAAAAAAAAAAAAACACATGATATAGGCTATTTGAAATCAATCATAGACTAATAAACTATAAAGACATGCTATACACACTTTCAGCATCCTAAATATAACCAAATACTTAGAAGCATAGCCATTTTATAAAAAATGTAATCAAATACTTAGAAGTATTAGCCATTTTATATTTTTATATCACAAAGTATAGCTTATTGATTGTATTTTTAGGTTTTTAATCACAACCATAAAAATAGAAAAGTAACCAATGGATTCTATTTTACTTTCACAACAGAAAAACTATTTTTCATAGATATTTTTTAATAAAAGATTTAAATATAAATAAAGAATCAAAACCCATTTTTTATGCAACAGATGTAGATCTTCTTTCACCATACGCCTTCTTCGTAATACAATGTTGACATCAAACCTGTAAATTTTACAGTTGAAAGAAATCATTAATGCGAAAATTATAATGCTTTTCAATTCTATAGGTAATAACAATACAAATATATGAGCATAAAATATAGCAAAAATAACTATGTTACAAAAAAAGCAACTATAAATAACACATTAAATAAAATATTATTCATTGCAAAATGCAGATTCAGTACATAAACAACACTTTGATTGCAATAATCTTTAGCATATTTCAAAAGCCTTACATTACTAAAGTGCTTAGTTCATAATACTGAGCACATACTGCATTACAAAACAGCTTAGTTTACAATCCTAGACCCACACTTAGAATACCTACATTATATTTAAAATCCCAACAGGAATTCAAAATTACAATTCCAAAGCCATCCTTTAATCCAATGGCCAACTCTCTTTAAACCAGAAACATGGAAGAGAGTGGCAAACATATCCTACTACACATAAACAAAGACTAATATTACTCAGTAGTCTAAAGATCAGATGCCTTCTTCCCAATACTTCTTCACAAGAACCAAAATACAAAAGATATCCATAGCCCACTATCTCTTCACAAAATCAGGGAAGATAAGCAACAATGCCATAGTCCTACTCAGTTTTCCTGCGCTTAAATACAAGTTCTAGCTCCCCAGGTACACTACGCAGAACCCTGGCAGAAGATTCTCCAGATGATGAAACAGCTCCAAATGATGGCCTAGAATGACGTTTTTTCGGAGGAGGCGGAACAGCAATCTGAGAAGGAATTTATGATTCCTTGCCTTTAGGAGTCACAGAGGAAGACACCACTTCACCAAATTTTTCAGCACGACTTTTGATACCCTTCTCAATTAGGTCCCTTTCATTGTTAAGCATAGACAAAGTAGTTTGCAGGGCACTTCGACCATAATTGGCATCAACAATATAAAAATTAAAGTTGTAAAGCAAGAAATAAATAATATTTCTAGCCAGATTCTACTCAGCAGCTTCACATTCAGGACGGGTATCTCCAAAGATACACTCAGGAAGTTCTTCACTTGGTGGAAAAGTGACCATAGTCCATGAAAAATAATGCTCACCACTGAACTCAAGAGTCATAATTGGTGAAATGGCAGCACTGGTACGCCTGAGAATAGTTTTCAGAAATAGCTTGTATTCCAAAGTAACACTATGCATAGGCAAACCAGATCCAGTAGCAAGGAGACTCTGATTTGCCCCAAGGGCTTCATTACCATCACTAATTCCCAGTGGACGTCTCTTCATTCGGAGCAAAGTAGCACATCTTTTGTAAGACCGAATTTGTTCAACAGTAAAATCTTCAACAGCCACATCATACAAATCCATGAGGCCATGTATTGCCAGTTCAGCAGCTTTTTCAGCAGATCTCTTTAGTTTTCCACACTCACCACCATCATAAACATAATCCTCATTACCACTCTTTGACTGAATCTTAACAGATACCTTATTTCCAAGAAAATCAGTAATCTGATAAACTGGTTTTCCAAGTCCAACACAGTCAGTAATCTGTTCCAATAATGGCTGAAATGGAACTGCAATAAGGTACATCACTTCCGCCATGACCTGTGTAAGTCAATGAATTACATAAAGCAGCAGCTATATGAAAGACCAATGTTTCCAATGCATCGACAACTCTGATTGTAGTTCTTATATAATAAATTCCAGTTTTGATGATCTGTTAACTATCTATAAGGACTGGTATACCACTACCATTCTATACTAACCAAAATAATCTCTAATACAATCCTAAACTAAATAAAGGATAAACAACTATACCAAATACACCAAGGAAAGCACACAACCCTGCTTAGAAGGGAAATGTCATGTCTTTCGCTCAATAAAGAAAGCATACAACAAATACAAAGCTTACACATTTTTTTTAAAAAACTGAAACCTTCTTAATTAATCAGAACATTGGCTAATACATATATTAAACAAGTTAGGATAAACACATATTAAACTATGCACACTTTGTTTGAAACCACATAGCTCTTAAGAAATGATTAATTAACTATTAATTATTAAGAAGAAATTAAGAAATAAACCAAGATAACTCACCAACAAACTGCGATTTTCGACGGATGAATTGTTCTTGTAAAAAGCAATCAATAATCACCAAAGAACTCCTACACAACATTTAATTTTTTTAAAAAATTATTAAATCCACAATTAGAAGCAAAACTACTTCTAATAAATCATTCTTGACCATTCTCCTTAACTGTACGAGCAATAAATCATGGAACAAATCTACAATTATCTAAGATTGTTCCACAATAAACATAACTAAAACAATAAAATAGAAATACCAAAGCAATAACCTGAACCAAAAATAACATGGAAATCATACAACTATCAAAATAAGCAAAACAACTGAACAAGAAATTAATACAGAAATCTGAATTTAAATCTGATAATACACAAACTAAGGGTGTCCGTTCGGTTTTCGGTTTGGATTTAGTCCAAATCCGATCCAATCCGAAATATAATTCGGTTTTCAATTTTCCAATCCGATCCGATCCGAATTTCTCTCTTGATCCAATCCGATCCAATCTGAATTACAATTCGGTTATTTGGATCCGATCCGAAAATCCGAATTATAATACTTTATTTTTTTAGCGCCTAATACAATTATAAAAATAAAGCTTTACTATAAATAAAAGTCTTCAAAATCATGATTAAAATACATAGTTCAACGTCAAGTCATTAATTAATTAATACAAAGTCTCTCTAATTTATTTTATGTAGTATTAAGTATTTGAGTTAAACTTCAAAATATACAGAAATCCATATTTATACAAGCTTAATTTTACAATTCGGTTTTCGGTTTGGATTGGATCCAATTAGGGTTAATCCGATCCAATCCGAAAATCCGAATTTCCAAAAAATCTCAATCCGATCCGATCCGATTTTTAAAGTTCGGATCCGATCCGAATTGATAATTCGGTTTGGATTGGATTGGATTTCGGTTTTTATCCGAATTATGGACACCCCTAACACAAACAAATTAGTAGTAATAGCATGATCTAAAACAACTGAACAAGAAATTAATACATAAATCTTAATTTAAATCTGATAATACACAAACAAATTAGTAGTAATAGCATGATCTATAGTTCAAAGATCATTTAAAACCCAACATAATTATCAAACTACTCATGACCACAGAAATCTGAATTTGAATCTAATAATACACAAACTAATTAGTATCAATAGCATCATCTATAGTTCAAACATCATTTAAAACCCAACATAATTATCAAACTATTCATAAAACACTCATCCAATTTTAATAATTGTATTAGAATCCATATTCAGACTGCATTCCATATCTCCATTACATGGTTCAACCCTTTATTACTGTCCACTAATTTTGGTTCAGAATCATAAAGTCCAGGCTAATTAAGTCCAGTATTTAAATTCAGTATCATTCCACACATTATATATTGCATAAACAATGAATCAGAAACAACATAAATTGAATATAATTAAATTAATTGATTAAAAAAAAACAAAGAATAACAATACCTATAGAAAAGGTAAATAACACCCAGCACAATAAAATCTTCTAACCCAAAGCAAAGTATATATAGACAAGGAAAAAAGAGCTGACTACCATCAAGAAAAAAAATGTGAAAAGGACACAAAAATAAAATACACACACAAGAATTGCCAAGCAAAACAAGACGCACCAAAATCAGGAAAAAAATACAGCCACACACTGTATTAAACAGTAGCAGTATGGGCAAGCCACCCTATAAGTGTACCATCCATAGACTTTACTTAATTATCTCCATTTTTCAAGATAAACTAAACTAAAATAATATCTTAAGTGAACAAATATCTTAAAACCAACCATAACCTATAATCCCCTTTATTAAAAAATTAAAAAAAAAAAACCCTGAAAAAAAAATTAAGCAATCAGATAATAATCCAAGCATTTAAAAATAACTCTAGCTAAAATAAAATCAACAATTCTGCTTTACTGTACATTTGTCATCGTCGTTATAAAGAATTTAACACTTAAAAAAAATTATGCACACAGTTAACACAATGTCAAAACCAACTAAAACACACCTAAATTATTCACAGTAATAGCTAAGCACAATTTATTCAGAATTAAAACTAACTCAAACAAAGTTACTTACCAAACAATGTCCAACAACATACCTACGATCACCACATATAATACGATTAAAGCAGACCAAACAAAGCAACAAAACACTACATTAACTCAATTAAATTACTCACATAATGAAGTTAGTATTAGAACCAATAGTCTGATAAAACAATTAGGAATTATATAAAAACACAATTACAACATAAAACAATTAGGAATTAAATTAAAACACAATTACAACATAATTGACAAACCTCCTTTCAATCCAATCCCGTATATAAAGAGCCATAAATGAAACCAAAATTTCAACCAAATGAAATTGAAACTCAAATAATGACTAACAAAATGAAACCAAAATTCCAACCAAATGAAATTGAAACTCAAATTAAATGAAATTGAAACTCAAAGACAAAAGAAGCAAATTTTGGCCAAATGTACAGTAAACTACATGGACTTTAAACTCATATCACTATTCCCCAAGGATGTTGACCAATTTTTGAAGGTTTCCACTTTCGAATGAGTTAAGATTATAAATTTTTTTTGTTAAAGACAATTTTTTTTTTTAAAACTGTATCAGTTATTACTTTAGACCTGATTTCTGTTTTTTTTTTTTTTGTCAAAAACCACCAAACCTAATTTTCCATATTGGCCCTCTAATTTCCGACATTGACCACAGTGTGCTTGTCACATGACCCTTACTTTTGCTAACTACACCCTCTCCCCTCCAAATCCCCTACTTAAAAACCCCTGCTCTCTCATCTATTTTCTTTTCTCTGTTGGACTGGTTCGTAACATAGCTCTACATTTTCCACTGCCCTAGGGACGGGCCTGTTTCTATGTCATAAAGTATTTTTAATATATTTGTATTAATATATTATCATTGCATTTCATTTTATTAACCTGTATTGTATTACAAATTTCTGTAAAAAAATTGAAAATAAAAGGAAACTTAGGGATAACTGTAAGGTGCTGCTTCACATTAAATATATGAAAGAGTTGCAAGGTAAGTCCAACGTATTCGAGAGGAGTAGCCACCTGATGGATTTTCCAGCCGTGTATACCATACTGTTTTTCTACAAGTTGTAGAGATGTTTCAAAAGTCATCTCCTCATCATCACTAATGTTATACCAGTTATCACAAATTATTTTGTGTTTTCATATGATTTTAAAAATATAACGAGTATGTAATTGTTCTTTAAATTTGTAAATTGATCTTTAAATTTGTAAATTGAAGAATACATCAATATACGTTCTTACTTGCATATACGAAGTAAATACAGAATAGATAAATCTCATGTTCAATGCTTCTTGAAAACAATCCGCGTTGTAGTAAATTGGTAAACCTCCTACAAGCGACCGAGCAAATCACTTCCCAAAATAGTAAACCAGTTGTAGCCGCAGTAGAGAATCTAACCTATTTAATAAGTGGATTCAAAATATTGAAATAAATTCATTTAAATATTTATTCATAAACAAATATTACATGCAATTACATGAATAAACAAATTACATGAAATTATTTATAAAATAACAAATTACATGTAGCAATGTAAATATTATATTTCACATAATCACATAGTTATTTCATCTAATAATGTGTCTTGATACATTTTTAAAATTTTGTATTTTATTTTTCTTATAATCAATAATTCAACGCTTGATAAATAATTATATCTTTATTTTATAAATATTTTTAAAATATATTTTTTATTATTAATAAGTGGGGTTAATTGACCCAAATTTAGTTTCGGCTACAAGGAAATTAATGTCAAAATTATTAACTAAAATTGAGGGGGAAAAAACCAAATAGTATACTTTTTTTATTATGAAAAAACAATTTAAGTCGGACCCTAATTAATTATGTATTTACAAATTTATAAAAATAATTATCGAAATCACGAATTTGATTAAGAATGGGTTGAGATTCAGATTACGAAAAGCATGTATCGTAAACTGTGCGTAGTCTTAAAGGGATGAAAACTTAGAAACCTTCCATCCATGTTTTTCATATTGCTCTCATACAAATTCATCGGACTTCAAGTTACCGAAATCAAGTTTGTTGATAAAATAACACAGATCGTGAATCTCATACTTCAACTTAAAAATCCGCGAAGGCAACTTGCTTTTCAGCATTTTCTTATTAAACATATAGGGTTGCACACCATGAAGGGAAGCGGTGTTTCCGTCGCTGCCACACTTGTGAAATTTTTTCCATTCATTTGCCAAATTGTTGCATAGGATATACCCTTTTGCTAGTTGTCATTAATTTTTTGTTAGCCGGAATATGAAAAATGTACGCAAACTATCAGTAAAATTAACATAGTAAAATGGCGAAAAGTGTGTAAAAACTTAAAACCACACATATACTTTTGAACATTTAGTGAAATTTTTTTGAACGTTTTACAAAAATATGAACATCTAGTAAAAAAAATATGAACACGTCACAAAAAATGAACATAAACGTGCAATTTTTATGTTCATATTTTATAAAGAAATGTTCATTTTGTATACAGTAAATGTTCAGGTTATATTACAAAACTATTGAATTATTACGAGTTAGACAAACTTCTTTCAAAATTTGTTTGACTTGCAATAATTCAAAATTTGTGATTGTTCATATTTTTTTACTAAATGTTCAAAATTTGTTATTATTCATATTTTTTTTACTAAATGTTCAAAAGTATATGTGTGGTGCATTGCGATTGTTCATATTTTTTTTTACTAAATGTTCGAAATTTGCGATGTTCAGATTTTTTTTACTAAATGTTCGAAATTCGCGATTGTTCAGATTTTTTTACTAATTATTCAAAAGTATAGGTGTGATGCATTGCGATTGTTCAGATTTTTTAACTAAATGTTCAAAATTTGCGATGTTCAGATATTTTTACAACATGTTCAAAATTTACAATTGTTCAGATTTTTTTTACTAAATGTTCAAAAGTATAGGCGTGGTGCACCTATTTCTAGGTGCACCATGGTGCAGCTTATTATTTGCGGGTTTATGACAAGCAAAGCATAATTTCTTATTGGGTGTGGCCCAAATTTTAGGCACATCATTTTAAATTCTTGTACTGCGTATACATTTGATATGAACGTGTGTTGGCAGGAAAATGTTTATTTTTAGAGTACTTTTTTTTTTATGGTAAGGGTAAGGACCCTAGTCGAACCTCAACCATTACAGGTTTTTTGGTCTAATATTTGTGAGTCAGACACTTTGAAACTAAGGGGAAGGGTAATTGGGTAAGGGATTCCAGTATCCCACCCACGAAGTGCCTCTAATTAAAAAAAATTGAACCCCCAACCTAAAGATTAAAAGGTGAAATTTTTCCCACTAAACCAAACTTAGCTTGGTACCAATAATATAGGATAATTTGCTTGACACCTTGTATGTCGTATGCCTAAGTCAAATTTCATGTACTGTCAAAGTCATGTTAATTTATACTTCATATATACTAACAATGTCAACTTGGTGCCATCTTTAAATAAGACTAGTGAGCTTAAATTTAACATTAATTACGTAGTATGTTACTGAAAAATGTATAGCTAATTCACTTAAGTGTTCTATATCTTTTTTTTTTTTTAAATCAAATGTTATAAGCTTGACCCCCTAGGTCTCTGTATGTTGGTCCAAGATTTACCGTTAATGGAGCATACTTCATAGATGTGGTTTCGAGTATGTGTAGGGTGGTCGATTGCACAGTGTCTCTAAGAGCCTGTTCTCATTTGCTGAAATGAATTGATTGGAGCTGAACTGAAATTAAGCTGAAGAGAACTGGCTCAATAAAACTACTATAGAAGGGCTCTTGTTTTTGAAATTTACTTGTACAAAGTAAGTTGAAAACTTGTTAATCAATCATCTATTATTTAATTTTATCACAAAATTTATGATTTCATAAAATATTTCGCTAAAAAAATGATTTTAGGGCTCAATTTAACAAAATTACGCCGGGTCATTTCCTGTGTTAGCATTTATAGCCCCGTCTTTTTGATACTTCGTATGTAATAACTCGCACTAGTTCAAGTGATAGCTTATTGGGTGGTTGTCTATGTTCTTGAAATTACTTTGTATATCTGTATTATTGTTATCGAATTAGTTTTGATATATATTTCAAGCTTTTCCTCCATTTTATAATAATCATAAAGTTTTTTTTTTCCCCTTAAAGGCAATACTTTCTATTTGGTAAGGAAATATTATTATTCTATTTTTACTCTCTCATCAACCCCAATTTGTAGGGGTGTATATGAACCGAGCCATAAACTACTCGGGTTCGAGCTCGGTTGACTCTCGTTCATGTTCGTTTATTTAATAAATGAGCCGAGGTTGAACAAATTTTGAAACTCGTTTAATAAATGAGCTTGGACACGAACATAAATATGCTCGTTCAGATATGTTCATGAACAACTCGTTTATTTATTTTCACGAACTTATTTATGTTCATGAATTGTTGATTTATTCATAATTTGTTAATTTAATTCTTAAGTTTATATGGTGTGATTAAGATTTAATTATTATGCTACTTTTGAGATTTTCAAATGTCAAAAGTAAAAAGGTCGTTTATTATAAAAGCTTGTTTATTATTGAGCTTGTTCATGAATCACTCATTTATCAACTCGTTTAATAAACGAGTTGTTCATGAACATATATTGTACTAAATGAGCTGAGCTTGAACAGATTTTTGAGCTTGCTTGAAAGCTCAAGATCGTGCTCGGACAGTCGGACTCGCCTAAGTTAAGTGAACTGAACATGAACAAGGTAGTACTCGGCTCGGCTCGGCTCGGCTCGGCTCGACTCGACTTATTTACACATTACACCCTATCAATTTGACAAATAAATTTATATGAAGTATTATAAAATATACTTCGTATACGTAGTATTGTACTATTCTAAGGGTATGTTCTCATAGACTGAACTGAACTGAACTGAATAATTAATAAGAGAAGGAAATTAGGAGCTGAACTGAACAGGCCTGAAAATAAACGTATGAGAATAGGCCTGAAAATAAACGTATGAGAACAGACCCTAAAACTGTGTGTATACACTAATATTGCAATTACTTGAATTGCAAAATTGATACTACTCCCTTCGTTCAAATTTTTTTTTTACAGTTTTATTTTTACTTTTCTTTTTTATTCTTTAAATAGTAGAGTATTACTTTTGTTAGACCCTCTACAATGGTGAGACTTAAGTAGATATTTTTAGGAGAGAGAGAGAGAATTTTTTGCAATGTACACGTTGATAATTAAACGTAGCAACTCCAAAATAAAGTTGCTAAGTTTAACACGGAGTACTAAAACCCTCTCTAATGGTGAGACTCAAGTGAGTATCTTTAAGAGAGAGAGAGAGAGAGTATTTTTTGCAATGTATACCAATAAATTGGTATCTAAACTTAGCAATTCCAAAAAAAAGTTGCTAAGTTTAGATACTCAACTTTGAGTCTCATTTGACAAAAAGTGTGGGCCCCATGTTAATATTCTAATTATTTTGTAATTTATTTAAGTTTTACCTTTTTTTAATCTTACAATATTTGATATTAAAAATAAATGGATTTGGTGAGCCAAATTGAAAGTGACATTTGTATATTTTGGAGAATCTCACCATTGGAAAATTAGGCTTCACATAAGTTACTAAATTGAGAAGTGAGTTTGGTATCACCATTAAAGGTAAAAAAACAACTCATTTTGTATTTTAATACTCAAATACGAGTCTTACCATTGGAGATGGTCAAACTTTGAGTCTCATTTGACAAAAAATGTAGGACCCTTGTCAATATTCTAATATATTTTGTAATATATTTAAGTTTTATTATTTTTTTAATCTTATAATATTTAATATTAAAAAAGAAATGGAATTGGTGGGCCATAAATAGAAAGTGACATTTGTATATTTTTAGAGAGTCTCAAATTAGACTTCACATGAGATACTAAGGGCCTGTTCACATTTACTTAATTTCAGTTCAGTACAGTTCAGTTTAGTTCAGTTCAGTTAAGTTCAACTTAAATCAGTTCAGTTAAGTTCAGCTCACCTCAAATCAGTTCAGTAAATGTGAACAGACTCTAAATTGAGAAGTGGGTTATATCACCATTAAAGATAAAAAAACAACTCATTTTGTATTCAATACTCAAATTTGAGTCTCAGACTTAACCGAAAATTGTAAACTTTGTAATTGTAGTCCTCTATTTTGGTAAGTGTAGCTGTGTAGCCGAAAATTTACTTAATTTCAGTTCAGTACAGTTCAGTTCAGCTTCAATCAGTTCAATCACTTCAGTTCAACTTCAATCAGCTCAGTTCAGTTCAGTTCAACTCAAATCAGTTCAGTTCAGTTCACTTCATCTCAAATGCGGACTACGAAGTAAAATTGACAATACATCAAAGTCATGAAACGTCAATATCATAACATAATTAGACACCAAGGAATTTAATTCAACAAATACGGAGTTCAAACTTCAAAACATTCCCTTCTTCTCACCGGACTCAACTCCGATCACCGGCCGTCTTCCGTCGGCGTTAGCATACAACCCCTCTTCTTGATTCTTCTTCCTCCTATTCAAGGGTTAGTTCAATTTTCTTTTTACTTTTTAATATTCAATTATTGTCAATCCAAATTTGAACTGTATCTTTGTTACATTTATGCAGTTTTTGTTCAATCTTGTTGTTTATGGTTAAATTAAAGAGAATTTTGTTTAATTGCACAGACAAATGAGAATTTTTGTAAAGTAAAAAACAATAATTCCTAAAAGGGGTTTGAGTTGAGAGTGGTAATAATGTAGAATATTTCCCTTTTTGAAAGTGATATTAGATCAATTTGTTGTAATTTGTAATTTGGTTTTGCTAATTGTGATAAATTAATAAATATTTAGCTAGTCTACTTGCTTCAAAGACAAGTATTGATCTTTGATACTGTCTTTGGCTATTACAAGTGTGGAAAGAAAGAGCAAGTTGCAATAGTAGTGGGCAATCAAATAATATTGAATGATGAATTGTTTACTCCAATTGAAATTGATCTTTTCTTGCAAGTTAGTGACACATATTGTGATGGTTTATGTGAAGAGCAAGTTGTAATATAGTATGCGCGATTGGATGATAAATTGGTTACTCTAATTGTGAACGATCTTTTCTTGCAAGTTAGCTATGATAATTGATTTGAAATGCTTTTTAATTATGGACTCACATTAAGCATAGTTTTAATCTTATACTAGATTTCATGTTGTAGTCCGAATTGTTGATTTGAGTACTTGTTTTATCTTATTTGCACCCCTTCGCTCTAACTCTTGAATTGGTCACATTCAGACTTTGAAGATTGCTTGATTTCTATTCTAGTTAATCTATTACCGTAAAATTGACTAAATTGATGATCATTTTCCCAAGCTCGACTTAATGTGTAATTTGTCAGAATGGGTCAAATTGATTGTTCATTCGAGGGAGCTTGACTCTAGAGAGTCTAGATTTAAGAGTGTCTTGAACTACAGGTAGGAAGAAAGAGGGGTTTGTGATTTGTTTGCTTCATTTCAATACTACATAGTGCAAACTAGTAACTTTACACAACTTTGCTTTTTTAATCTGTTAATCTTTCCTTGAGTAAGAAGTGATCTCTTTTACTGAAGTAGTCCAGCAGCTACTCTGCTAATGTTTAGTATTGCTCTGATATAATAGGTATCTCTTATATGAATGTTTTGATTCTTGATATGTATGGAACCTTTTGTATTATGAAGAGATATGAACGAGGAGGAACAGCAACTTGATCCTGTATCTATAGATACCGAAGAGGATGAAGAAATTGAGCCACTTTCGGGATATCCCATGTTTCATGTAACTCTTTACAAATCACACGTCAGTAGTCCATATCAATTGGTAGGATTTTCTTCTTACTCTCTTATGTTTCATTAGTGTATGGAATTGTGGATTTAAAGAGAAATATAGCGATTTGTTGTTTCATTGTTATCTTCATGATGATGGTTTGATTCATTCATCAGATAGCTCATAGAAATTTGGTGCATAAATGAACTTTTTATGTTTTTGGCTATCAGTGTCTTTGTGAGGTAGCGTTGATGATACACAAAACACATTGTTAAAGGCCTTAAAGCTCTAAACATTACATCAGTTCTTCTTTGTGGGCTTTCCCTCTCGAGTCTAAATGAAATCTCTTGTTGTCAAACAGCGTAGGCATAGTTAGCTTGCATACATTGTGTGCAACCCTTACCAAGGATGACACACTGACTATAATTTCTGATTGATTCATGACTTCAGACAATTCCTGCAGAAAGTGCTCATATACTTCCCCATAAAACAGCCACAGTTACCCTCACTCGTGGCAAAAAGAGTTGGAAAACAACTTATTTCGGCAGTCATCCAACCCATAAAAGATTTGATTTTAGCTCGTGGAAAGAATTTGCTGTTGACAACAATCTCAAGGTTGGAGATGTTTGTATTTTTGAACTCATTGAACTTAGTGGTGAGGCTTTGAAGCTCAAGGTTCAAGTTCTTCGAGGTGACTTTCCTTCTATTTTACTAGGAAATGACGGCACAAGTGATAACCCCATAATTGTTGAGTGAAGATTATGATCAATCTTCTTTAAGGTCTTGACTTAAATTTCTTAGCTTAGAAAGATTTGGCTTTTGTTTAAGAAAGTATGCAAGCACTGTATAATCGCTTGAATAGGAACATCCAGTTCATTGAGGTAAAGCACGTTGGCAACACCGGTCTGTGACATAGCTCGCTATGAGTCAATGACCTTAGCTTGGCCCAAAGTGACATAGTATGATAGTAGTAGTGTAGTACTGGGAATTTGTAATATGGAGTTGGTGTACTGTTATGTATATTGGATTATGTAGAGATTATGGTTTTATAAATGAAGGGAGTGTTATTATTAAAATTAGTTGATTATTGTGTTGGAGGCTTGGAGCTCAATAGCTCATTGTTTATTACTTCATATCTGTTGTATGTTGTTAGCTGATCTCTAGAAAAGTGTTGAGCAAATTAGTGGCAGTGGACTAAACTATTAACTACTCAAGGTAGTTTGGATAAATATTTTATTGTATTTTCAATTTTGATTACTTGATTAGCAATTTGAACTTATTAAAGCTGAAATGAACTGAAAATAATCTGATGAGAACAGACCCTTAGTTTACAAAAAACCTTACGACATTAATGAATGAGAGCAAGGCTGCAAGGTGCTAGTGGAGAAGCGTAAAATACATTTTTTTCCCCACTAATTTCTAATCAATTGCGAATTTATTGCACCTGTAAAATTCATAAGACTATGCTACTCTAGATAATTTTTTCATATGCACCTGTTAAATTCGTAAGAGTACCCTCCCACAAATTTCATTTACATTAGTTTTATACACCATATTTTGAAAGTTTACTTTCATTTAGGATGTGAATATATACTTGTGTATTGTTTTGACCCGTAAACTGACTCATTCATTGACCCATAAAACCTTTTATCTTACCCACATTTTAATGATCAACTAAACAACTAGACGTGTAGAGGTAGACCTTATTATTAAAATGTGGGTTAGATAAAGGGTTTGGATCCACAGTTTACGGGTCAAACCAAATTCAGCTCCGACTCAAATTCGGGTAAATTCAAGTCAATGTTTTGACACCTGTACATACCACGTGTCAGTTATATTCCTCTTTATTTTTCCTTTTTTTTTTTTTTTTGGAGCGTTCACTTTTCACGCTGCACGGCACACTCTTCCCTTTCCCCTCTCCCACCTCCATTGAAGCTTACTCTAATACTCCATTAAAGCTACTTCTGAGCTTTCCCTCCTCCATTGGAGCAGATTCTGAGGTAGGAAGTTTTTTTTATTTTTTGTTTTATTTTTATTCGTCGAATATCAATTAATTTCATAGTCTAGGGTTTATTGTTAAATTAATCGTCAGTACAGTCAATTAAGGGTTCTTCTAAGGTGAATTATTGAACTTTGATTATAATTACTGAAATTATGAAATGTTATAACGAGCAATTTTGTTGATATTCTTAAGCGAGAGGAATTGTATGTGATTTTTGGAGCCTGATGTGAATGCTTTTGGCAAGGGAGGGTTATAGGAAAATAGGGTTTTTGGAGATTGAGATGAATACATTTTTGAATTACTTATCTATTTTAAACAATCTAGCAAACATAAGAGTTTCACTATCGCAAGTGCTAATATAGTGAGTAAAAAATTAAAGAAAAGCGAGTTTTCGCTAAATGAAATTAATGGCTTAATGGTGAAACGTTGAAGAAGAAGATCATAGTGGAAGCAGCAAGAATGCTATTATTTGCTCCCATAAAATCAATGTATGGTGCTACAAATTTTAGCAACAAGTAATTACCTGTGCTTTACTGAGAATGAATATATGTTCTGTTCTGTTCTGTTTTTGTCCAAATTCATTAACACTTTGTTTGGATAGGAAGAACATTACAAATTCATTTTGACCTTTTTTTTTATTAAAATGTTCTGTGGGTTAGTCTATTAACAAGATCATCAATGGTTAGCGTAGCTGTCCACGAGTCTACTTAGTCACTTTGCAAATCCATTATTACCAGTCCCTTGTAGATATCCCTTTTATATATATTTTGATGAAGTGCGATAAATGTTTTGTTGTTCTCTTCTTTTTCAATTTGATCTAATCTCTTGAAATTCCTTTACAGATTGTTTGGATAAAGAAAGGGAAGGAAAAGAAGGGAAGGGAGGAGAAGAGGAGGGGAGGGAAAGGGAGGGGAGAGAAAAAGGATGAGTTTTCCTTTCAAATCTCTCCATTGTTGGAGGGACCAATTTCCTACAATTTAATCCTTCCATTTTCCTCCCCTTCAATTCCCTCCCTTCCTCATTTTCTATCCAAATGAAAGATACTCCATCTTTCCATTTCTCTTCCCTTCCTTTCCCTCCATTTCCTTCAATCCAAACACACCGTTAGTGTGATTGCTAAAGTTGGTTCTTTTTCTAAAAAGAATGCATATGTTGTTCTTAAAAATATTCTATTCCTTATTTGATTGTATATGATCAATGGTCTAGAACTCTGGTCTCTGGATACCCCTCAAGTTTTATCTACTGGATTTAGGAGTAAATTTTGGACCATCCTTGATTTGAGACTATTTTGAAAGTTTAATGTCATTTTGGACGTGAATGCTTACTTGTGTATTGTTTTCAATTCTATGGAAATTACAAGAATGAGTCAGTTTGGAGTGAGGATGCAATAGATTATTGATTTTCTTTGAACTTATTGGTAAGATAGTGATTTATCTTAAGTGATCTGTTAAGAGTATCTTTGAATTAGAAGCAAGGCCTTTTGGCATAGGATTTACTTATTTTGTTGTTGATTAGTAATAAGAGAGATAGATATATAGAAATTAATGATTACTCGTACGATCTTTTTTCTTTTCTTGGCAGATGTTGAAATTTCTGATCACTTTTGTTTTTTAGTGTATGGCATGAATCAAACAGTGCTGCATGTTTACTATTGGTTGGCTCATTGGTTGATCACCAAGATTAGCAATATATATGGGTCGTGATGTATTATCTCATGTTTTGGGACATATAGGTGGATGATCAAGTTTAGCATCAATTTGGCTACAGTGCGTTTTTTCATTCTTTGGCTCATAGGCTGACTTGAACTTACTATTAATCTTATTTTTGGTCAAGTGTAGAATGCAGTGTTAGTCTTACTGAAAGACAATAGACAAGAAAAAGAGAGTGAAGATTCCTCAGTAAGTGGAGTGTGCTACTGCAAGTTGATTTTGTGAAAGAACAATGGTGGAGCGATTCTTTGATGGCAGTAGCACCAACTCTGTTACCACTGTTGCTGTACAACCTCAAGGAGGCTGTTGCTTTACATCTGATCCAATTACGCTGCTCACTGGCCCTCCATCCTGGTACTCACACTCTTAGTCTTAACTAATGCAAGTTCCTAATTATGTGTCTAGAACTCAACAAATGTTTAGAAATTTATGTTCAATGTTTCTTTTCAGTGGGAAGACATCACTTCTATTTCAGTTCGCTTTGAACATGGCAGCTCACTGTCAGTCCACGTCACAGGGATACATTGTCTTTATCTGCAATCGTCGCCGTTTTGAAACCAAACCTCCTTTCCTCTCTCAGGTCTCTTCTCCTCTCCTCAAACCCCTGTTCTCCTGCACATGCTGACTTGCTGAGTTATATAATTGATTACGGAGTAGTAAAAGTGTCTATCCAATTACAGGGAGTTGATGCTTCTTCACACATCTTTCAGCGAATTCATATCAAGTTAGTTACTACTGCTTCAATACTAATGATAGTTTTGCTTTGGTTGACTTGCATTTCTTAATCCATGATTTTTTTTTTTAATTTTTAATGTCTGGCTTTTGCGGTTCCCTGTTCCCAGGTATATGGATGATTATGATGATGAAGGCATCAAGAAATTTTTTGCTGCCTTCCATCTTCTTCATCCTTTGCCCCTTGCTGTTATTATTGATGATTTTGGTGACTTCTTTCTTGAAAGGTATAATCCCTCCCTCTTTCTCGAACTTAATTTACTCTTGCTGAAAGTCAGAGCTTGCATCTTTCATTTGATTACACATTTTAAAAAAGAATGGCCATATGATGCTTTAACTTTGGCTGCCTGATGAATTACATGTTAATAATGAATTTCACTAATTTTCCTTTATACTGGATAAAGCAAGTGTCAAATGAAGTATAATAATCCTCGTGGAAGGGACTTAGCCATGGTTCGAGTTTTAGCCCTTTGTCATAGTGCAATCATCCATGCCAGGTGAGTTAGAGCCCTTTTACAACTAAATAAGCTTAATTGCAAATTCCTTTGCTTCTTTTGCTTGCCTTTGCAAGTACTGATTTACCACCTATATGACATTAGTCCCTCTGTTATTGGAATTCTGTCACCAGTAAAACAACAGCTTGCCAGCTTTTGCTCTCTGATACGTATCACGGAGACTTTCCTAGACAATTCATCTACAAAAGATGGATTTCGTCTATTTTCACAATCCAAGGTAGGTGGGTTCATTGAATTTTAGGCCGAGAGAGAGATGCAGTCAATGAGTTTGATATAATAATTCTTGTTTTTGGTCAAAGGTGAAGGTGATGGATGTGGCTCATTTCTTCTTAAACATAGTGTGCAAACGCAAGGAAGGAGCATAGGAAAAAGGAGTGCTAGATACTCTATAGCGCTTCAGTACCTGGTTTTGGAGGGAGTCAGGGAAGACACACAGATTTGAATGTTTGATGTAATATGTTACTTGGTTAGTTTTATCTACTCTAAATGCTTCTCAAATCTGAAAACTTGTGTATGCAAACTAATTCTTGGTGTTGGGAACTTGCAATACTTCTACCCCAGTATATGAGATTAGCATGTACTGCTTTTTTCCTTAGAGATAGCTACATCTGTGTTTCATGTGGGATATTCACTGGTTTATCTTTGTACAGCTCATGTACGATAAAAGCAGGCCTTCAAACTGTTACTCTTGGAATTATTTCTTATAAAAGAATGCTTACAGTCCTTATCACCAAGCTAAACCTTGTGTCAACATCAACAGAGTCGATTTTGTAAAAAAAAAAAAAAAGAGTATTACCCAATGTTAGGTTTTACATGTCATGATAGTTAAATTAAGAGTAAATTTTGATTACAAATGGCATGCCAAGTGTAGAGAACTCACTAGATGTCGCATCAAGTGTTGGCATACAGGATAGCCAAGTAGTTACTGCAGAAGTTGATGTAGCTAAACATGATGTTTGCACAAATTCTGGTATAGTGTTCAAGTCTCTGATGTAAGGACATGCCAAATCCTTGAAAACTTCACTGTATAGGTTGAGAGGTTATGTGGGTCGTTTGCATTTATTTTGTTATAATTGTGTAGTATCTGAGTATTTCTGAATATCGACTGGGCATCTGTGCAATTAATATTTGGTTTTTAAGAACAAGTACTTAGAACTTTAAAATCTTTGTCCAATTAGAATAGCTAACATGATTTTGAGACGAACCTATATATTTTCACCCAATTAAAAACCCTGATTTGGTGATTCCACTATTTTCCCTTACAATTGCTGTTGTTTATATTTTTTGCATCTACACTTCTGTTTTGTTTTGTTTTTTTTTTTTTTTTTTTTTTTTTTTTTTTTTTTTTTTTTTTTTTTGCATTGTGACACTAACGATGACAACTTTTTGATTATTTTGGCACTTGAAAGTTTTGCTTTTAGTTCTGTTTTTGATGGACAATTTAACTGAACAGTCCTTGGATTATTGTGTCAGCTTCTGGAGAATCAATCCATCACTCCACCAATTATAATGTGATATGAAGGTTTTGGTGCGTGTTGATGTGGTTACCTTTAGCCTGTGATTTTCAAAACTAGCTGACGTTGATTGCAATGGTAAACTTCTTTTCATTTAAGGTTTTTTGTTTGTTGTTCTAGCACCCTGTTTTCTACGGCTCTTTTCTTAGTTATATACTCCATTCATTTTTTTTATACATTCTACTATCATAGCATGAGGAGCTTGTTGAATCCATTGGGTGTGGTCTCGACCACAAACACTACCAATTGAATCAAAATGCGATCCCTCTTGCTGCTGCTCCATCTACTGTAACTGTGTTCCTAGGGTGGGTTTAAGTACTTCTTTGGTTAAATATAAAATATATAATTCCTAAGATGCCTTGGAAATTGTATCTCCCATGTACTTTAATTTTATAGGAAGCATGAACTGTTGTTTGTTTGATAATTGGAAGAAAGATTTTCTATGGAAAGTTTTACTTACCTAGGGAGACCTAGTTAAGCAACATCTTTCTTTTTATGGAAAGTAGAACCTCCTATGTTTCTCCAACCAAACAACTTTGGATTCTCTCACTTCCTATGAAATTCTACTAATTGATTTTTTTTTTCCCAATCTTTTATATTAGTCAAATCAAACAAATACCTAACAAACACGTCTTGCTAAACTTCCTATTAGCAAAGAATTTGAAACTAAAAGTACACCTCTTTATTCTATTTATATTATTTGACCACTTAACTAACTTTTCTCATTTCATATCATTTGTGATGTATAGAATATTGATACATTATCATTTATTTGTTTAAAATATCAATGTATTATTACTTGTTAGTTTTTAACTACTTATACATCGACTAACATGTTTTGAAAATTTGTCTTTGACCTTACTTTTGCTGTCTAGCTCTTGCTTGCACCTATCTTTAGCAAAAAAAGTTTCAAAGTCTACTTTAGTAAATTTACAAAATAGCTATTACATCAAACTCTATTCTCAAGTAGAAATTTAAGATTTTTTTTATTTTTTTATTTTTAAAATTTTATATTTAATCGTTGGAAAAGTATTTTCTTAGGTATGAATGCATTTTAGGAAAAAGTTAGTTAATGCTTTGGTATTCAAAACTGATAAGTAATAGTGCATTGATATTTTGAATGAACAAATAATAATATATTGATAATATAACAAGAAAAATAATGTGAGTTAGAAAAAAGTTAGTTAAGTGGTCAAATAATATGCAATGAAGAGATTGTATGGTATCCTCTTCTAGAATGTGAGTACTCCATAGAATATTCCTACATTCATATCTAGAATGGAGATTGTAATGCTTGTAAGGAGTCAAAGGGAATTTAAGTGGAAATAAACTTACAAGGAAGCTCTAACCCAAAGCAATTAAATACATTGAACTTATAGTTTTAGTAGAAATCAAACTTTCAATCTCATTTACAACACTTTGTTGCTTGGCACGCACTAGGAGATTATCTTCCAAAAACATTTGTGAATTTACAATTAATAGTTTTTTCAATATAGAGTGGACATTCAGTTTAGGTTTGCAAAGTTTTGACTTTTGAGCAAAATTTTGGACAGTAATCTTACTCGAGGGCATGCTTCGAAACTAGGGAATTTATTAGGTAATAGTAGAGTTGAGGGGTTTTATGGAATGAGTTTATGGTGGACTTGGTGGTGTGAACTTTGAACTATGGATTTGTGTGGCTGCTTGGCGCAATTAAAGTGAGTTGGGCAAGAGTTTGTGTGTCAAAGTAGCAGCTGTTTTGCATCTATATTTTCCAGCAATAGCTACTGCATCAAACTTTTTGATGTAATAGCTATTTAAGAGTATAGGACTCTTAGTCAAGTGATATCACTTGGGATTAGCTAGGACAAATTAGATATTGATGGGAGTCATTTGAGGAGTCGTGACTCGTGGCTGCACCAAAGCTATTTTTGATCACCTTCTCAAAGCTGGTGCATTTCAGATTTCATAGAATATATGTAAAGCCCAAACTGAAGGAACATTAGGATTTCATTGTTTGTTGCATTTATGCTTATTTGAACTCTTCTTAGGTGTGAAGTTTCTAAAGCTTTAGTTATGTTGATTTTCATAATGAGATTATTTGCTGCGAACTTGTGTTTGCTCAAAACTTGAAAAGTTGGACTGGCTTATATTTTCGTTCATTCAAGACTTTGTATGCACTGAATTCTGTGAGTTGAGCTTGTGCTAGCTAATACTCTCATGTATTGCGTAACAATCCACCCAAGCTCCCAAATTCGCCTGAATTTTAGTTTAAATAACTTGAGCAACAGTCAGGATCAAGACATTGAATTTTGTAGCTGTTTGGCGTGCATGCAGTTCATGTACAATAAGAACTACATCATTAATTGTTATTTCTTGGCTCAGTTACTCAAGTTGGAGATTCCCAAATGTGTAAATAAGCAAGAATAGCCTTGGTTGTACCATATAGGGCACATGGTATAACTTGTACTATTTATACTTTGATCTTTGCCAATTGGTTACTGTATTAGTATACATAATATTACATATCAAGGCTATAGATTAGAAGAAAATTAATTACAAAGTCAAAGGAAAAAAAAACCAAGAAATCATAGAAGCATCCAGTAGAAAATTGAAAGAAAGAAGATACTTATTGTGGCAGTGTGGCAAGAGGACTTGGGCTTGGACATGGACATCTGAGCATCAGTGCACTCAAGGCCACGCTTACTGTCACGGCAAATGTTGGCAAAAAGGCCAGGTGGGTATTTGCCATAGAGATTGATGTAACTGAATAAGGTGGTTGCACAATTGTTGGTTACGTCGTTTAGGGTTGGAGCGTAAGGGCATGCCAATTCCTTGAAAGCCCCGCAACATATGTTGGCTGGATATCTGGGTCCTTTGCATCTGCTTATTATGATCGTGTAGTTCAAGTGCTGAACATCTAGTGGGCAATCTGCAACAAATATCAAGGTTAATTTTTGGTGTCATTTTGAGTTTTGGCATTGTTTGTAGGTTTTTCTTGATTAATGATCAACAGATTTTACAAATGAATTAAAGTCAACCGACTGTTTATGACGAAGAGTGTAGGATTCTTAGTCAAGTGGTACACTGGACAAGAGCTGGCAATAGCCGCAAAAGATGAAGTCAATATTTTTTAATGCTTCTAGTACGGGTATGACTTTTTCTAGTATTAGTAAGAATAGTTTTGCTGAATTTGGAAAAATCAATACTTAACCCGTTCCGTTTTGTTTGTCCTAATTGGATCACTCTGTAATTCTGTATTTTACTTTCAATTTCAATTATGCAAATACTAGTAACAAGTGAAAAAGACAGGTTCATGAGTATGCTGATGAGGTTGACCTTTTGTAGCTTGAAGAAGATGTCGGCCTACAGAAAATCGAGGCTGCTGTAATTCATCTGTTCAGAAGTAATAGACAGTGGTATTCAGTACGGAGTATATGTTAGCATAGTATGTACTCGAGACATTCTTAGATAGGGATGTAAACCAGCATGGCCATATGGGTGTTCCTGCTGTGCAAAACTCGATTAATAGAATACAAGAAGATTGTGATGATTCTAACCTGAGGGATTTGCCGAAGCTATATGAAGTAAAAGCAAAAGAATCATGATTGTGACTGATGTTGCCGCTGCAATTCCAGTAGTAGAAGAATGACAGAATTTGATCATCTCATGTGAGCTTCTTATACGCTTCTCGGTTGCCATCGACATGAATTTAAAAACTTAAGAAGTTTAGCTAGATTTTCAGTAAGCTAGAGAGGAGAACTATTTATATAATGATCACGGGTTACCAATTTGGGTGAAATGAGGCAATATTGACTGAGTCAATTGATTGAGACTTTGAAAGTGTAGTTCGTGGAATTAGTGTCATTGCCAGCCTGCCATTTTTTAGTTTATCCACCGAACTGTGTGTTCGGTACAACGTTCTTCAGATACTTGAAAAACGACGTATATATATAGACATTTCAAACATGCATGAGGTAAACACGCTTAAATGTTTCATTCATTATACCAGTATTACAAAGTACAGTATACTTAAATAAAAATGTTTTTAATTATTTAAATAGATAGGATATTATTTTAAATTTTTATGTAAGTGAGTAACTAACGCAAATAATTGTGTTGATTTTAGGCTGTTTGAATTCATGTTTGGTTAGGTTTTTGTCTTCCTTCTATAGCTTTAGGTTGGATAAAGTTAGTTAATTGACAAATAGGTATTTAATTTTCATATTTATGATGTATCTCATATCTTTTATACAATAACAAATGGGTTTAGTATTATTAATTTGTTGTTGTCGTATTTGTATATTATGGGTTGGTTCAGTGCATTTTATTGAGAGGCATAAAGCAGGGTAATTCATATTAACCAATTGCAATTGCAATTGCAATGTAGAGTTGCGAGTAAGTGTAAATGCAGGATTGTTATGTACTATCTTCGTTTTTAAATACTTGTTTCATTTCTTCTAGACGCGTATGCTGATGTTAATCTTTGATTTTTTTTTTTTTTGAAATTACTATTGTATCAATATTTTTAGATTTAGTTTTTTTTTTTTTTTGGATAGATAATTGTGATGGTATCATTTCAACTAGAATATCATGAAATCAGGATATAAGGTTAGAATTTTTTGAAATATCTTGTGTTTTGTTCTTTGAGCCCCTTAAGTTTTGTCTGGAGCAAATTTTTAAAAAATATGATTTGTTATGGAAGGGTAAGGGTAGTGATCATGGTGGGTTGCTGTGGAAGAGAGTGGTGAAATGGGAAGAGATAGATTAAGGCCTTGTTTGGTGAGTTTGTGTACTTTTGTAGGATCAGATCTATCCTTTTGTTCTCCATTAGTTACGTACTGGAATACTACTTCCGTTAAATATTATGTGCAACTTTAGAGTATTATTTGTGAAACATAAAATATTCCAAAGTTACACATAACATTTAATAACGGAGGTAGTATTTAACTTGATGAAGTTAGCGAGATCACCTGGTCCTTCCAAATCAGTTACTGTCTTGATTGACAATTTGACACCTTACTTTTCTCCGGAAATCAATTTGATTCCTTGATTTGCTCCCTTAATCTGATATTGAACCAAGTTCGTTTCCTTGCTAAGCCATAAAACCGAAACCATTACTCAACAAATACTAACGAAAATTAGTTGTTCACTTAGTAATTACTTCAATATATATCTAAGCATATGATTTCCATCCGTCAACTGTGAGCGCTCACAATTAACAAAGCCATGCCAATCTTACTCGTCTTTTAGGACAATGGTTCATCTCCACATCTTGACAATTCTCGATTACATTACAATCACATCCAGATGAACTTTTATTGCTTTACTTGCAACAAATAGCTGTTGTTCTAAAACTCACTACAGAACTTGTATCTAGCAGGCCGCGAGCCGGGGAGTCACCAAAGATAATTAAACCATTCATTATCACTTGGGCTTATGTAGCCACATCTAATCTCCACTGATAAGGGCTATATTTTTTGGGGGGGAATACTAAGCGTTTTTGGGTATAGCAGCAGATTAACTACCATAAATGAGGTGGGCTTTCAAGATTTCAGTTGATAACATTATTTCCTAGGCATACTTTATGCAGATGCACTGCATCATGAAGTCAAACAATCGGATTATTGGAAATGAAGAGCATTCTAAATCATCAATTTTTCAGTTACTAGGCTATAAATAATTGTCTCAAGAATTTTTGATGAGTCTGAATCTAAGAAACTATGGTGCAGATTGAAGGGAAAGATAGGATTAGTGCACTCTCAGATACACTTCTTTGTATTATTCTCTCTTTTCTACATATATACGCGTCTGTTAGAACCAGTGTATTGTCCAAGAGATGGAGATATGTTTGGACTAAAGTCCCTGTCCTCGATTTTTCTCTCGTAGATTCATCGAACAAGTCATCTTTCATAACTTTTGTGTACAAGGCCTTGGTCCTCAATGATGCACCTGAGCTAAAACTCTTTCACTTGAGTAATGTTGGTGTAGTCGAAGAATATCATGTTGATTCATGGATTTGGTCTATGTTGAGACGCAATGTGTTGGAGGTCGATCTTTGTTCTATCAACAGAGAGACTAAGCTCGCTGAAGGGCTGTTTGTGAGTCAGAAACTCAGGGTTTTGAAGCTAACTGGAAAATATGTTCTTCCTGTTAGTGTTCTGTATTTTATGCTTCCAAATCTTGAGATCCTCCACCTTTCGGGGGTCATACTTGAGGATAGTTTGTTGGATATATATTCAGTCTTTCCTCGTCTTAGAGAACTTATACTTCGTAACTGGTCAAGAATGAAGATCCTAAACATTCATTCAGCTTCTTTGAAGGTGTTAAAAATCATGTATTTCAGGCTAACAACAGGAATGCAGGATATAGTCATTGAAGCACCTAATCTCGAATACCTATCTCTTTCTGATAATGTTTCATTCTATGACATCAAGGATGTTTCCTCATTGGTTGAAGCTAAGATTAATGTTTGCAAACAAAATTGTGGAATGCTTGAGCTTTTCTTGGATATTGCAGGCGTGAAGACATTGGTATTGTCTATAACAACAATTTATGTAAGTCTTAGTGTTCTTGTGCGTACTTCATTATGTTTTGTTGGAATTAAAATCTGATACGATCTATTATCGACTTTGCAGCAGGCCCTTGTAAATGTGTACCCTCACCAGCTGCCAGTGTTTCACAACTTGACCTGTTTAGTACTAGCAGACGGTACATTGTCTTTTGTTCTGCATATACTCGATCATACTCCAAATCTAACATCTCTGACCGTGCACGGGCACAATTACTCTGTGAGTTTCGTTTCTCTTCAAGTTTCGTGTCAGACTATTTGTCTATTTTCCATATGCTTGAATGTAGTATGGACTATGGATTTTGCAGGATGATTGGACGGAGTACTGGAACCCATACCCATATTTAACACCTAAGTGTCTATCGAGCACTCTGAAGGTTATCAAACTTTACGACTTTTGTGGGGCTCAAGGACAAGTGACTATGGGTGAATATTTCTTGAAAACAGCAGGAAGGTTGAGGGTGATGAAGATTCATACAGTTCATCGAGATGCAGAGGATGAAATGAGCGCCTTGCTAAGGCTATTCAAGGTTCCAAGGGTCTCGAGCATGTGTGAATTCACTATATGCATCCCAGGGAAAAAATCAGTTTTAAGTCTTTATTATGCATTTCAAGTTTCTACTAGGCAGCAATCTTTTAAATAGCCAACAATTAAGGAAAACAGCTGAAATCAAATTCTGTAATATCATGTTCAGTATGATGCATTTATTTAGAATACTAATGAACAATCGTTAGCCAGGGTATTTAAGTCTGTCAAATCTGTTTGCATCCTCTGATTTCGCCGTCACTATTATCAAAATCATAGTTATCTTATTGACAATGATCATCCCTCATGAGATAGCTCTTTTCTTCAAGCTTAATATCGTTAATTCAATCAAACAACACCATGATAACTTAAAATCAGAGTTATACCACCTGGTCATCCCTCACGAATTAATTTAGAGAAACAGCAAAAATGATCAGCCATTACTATTTCAGAAAGAATTATAGGCCTCTCTACAATTAGGTGTAACTTTGCCCTGTGCTTCGTAATTCTGTAATCGGACCGCAAAGGCTTAGAAATTAGTACTCCATAATTGGTCAGGAACTCAATAACTTAGTATTCCATCCAAGACAGACGTCAGAGGAGTAAGATATATTCATCCAAGCACCAAACATCTTCAACAAATGAACTCTCAGTCTGTAGAATCAAGGATATTAAGTCATTGAACAAATCTGACATTTATGCTAGCAAACAAGTGAAAGGTGATAAGTCTGGAGCTGGAATTCTCGAGCTTCTTCAGCAAATTTTGGGCTTGAAGATTTTGCAATTATATAGTAGTAAAACAATCATAAAAGTTTACTTTGTACGTCGTAACTATTGTAAATTTTTGCTCCATACATTATACTTTTATATCTTTGCCACAGTCCCTTGAATATGTGTGCCCTTATCAGTTGCCAGTATTACACAACTTGACCTGTTTGCTCTGCATATGCTGTATCATACTCCGAACTTGGCATGGTTGGTGGCTTGGTGTTGCACAAACACAACTACCCAATAAGTCTTTGGGCTCGATAATGTTTGCTTGTGTTTGAATGTAATAATAACTATTAAGGATGAATATTTTTAGTGCTATGTATATATTAGCCCTCTTATAAATTTCTAATCTGCTAAATTGCTGCATGAGTTCCAGGAATCCATATTCCCAAATTCTACACCAAAGTGCATATTGTGCAATCTTGAGGTTATCAAACTCTTATGAGTTTTGTGGGTGTAAAGAGCAAGTGAAAATAGCGGAATATATCTTGAGAACTGCTGCAGTTTTAGGGTGATAGATAAAGATCCATACAGCTATGCAAGATGCAGATCACTGATTACATAATAAGGGTCTTGCTAATGCATTCAAAACTTAATTTGATATTCCGTATTTCTTATTGAAGAAATTTCATCCTTACATATAACATATGGAGTATAATAACATCTGAAAATAGAAACTTTTTCTGATAATAAGGTCATCACCAAATGTACTACAAATTTCAGTTGTACTTTTCTTGGATCTGTTAAAAGGATCCCAACAACGGACCACTACTACAAAATACAAATACCAAACACAAATTACCAAATATATTCATGCTTTCATTAATTGTTCCAAAAAACCCGAGTAGGAGGAAAACCATTTGAGAGATTACTGAATCCACATAAAAGTCTTGCAGAAATATAATCTTCTTCAGTCTTCAAATCATCACCACTTCACAGAGCTAAAAATTCTGGAATTCTGACTAGTCAAATAGTCAAAATTTTCATCTTCAAGACTGCAGCAATTTCAACATTGGGTGTTATTATCATATAAATTTGATATATAAGTGAAATCAATAAGATTTTAAAAAGCAAGTGTCAGATAAATCTGTACATCCTTTACCTTGTCACGTCGTCTGAATCACTGTCCAACTCTTCCATTTCAGTATCACTATCCTCAGACTCACAGTTATAATCTTCAGTGATAACAGTTATTTCACATTGATTTGACGCCCTAGGGATCATTAACAGCGTTTTCAGAATGTTAACCTCTGTCACTGAATCTTGTGATCTGCGCGTATAAATTTTAAGCTCCTTAAGCAGCATGCTGCTGCCTAAGAAATATTTAATAACTTCAAAACCTTCATCCACATCAAATCCATAATACTCGATTTTCTTAAGGGGCAATCCTTTTGTTTCTAGTTTAATATCAGGCCAATCAAACATCAGCTGCAGACAACATATATAACAAGGTCAGAGTACAATCATTCAAGAATCAATATAGAATAAAAAAAAAATAAAAAAAAGCAATTGTCTATGACAAGTGTAGAGCAAGAAGCTACATATTATACCTTGTGTATGATAAAAGATGCAAGATTTGGAGCACGTCTTAGGATTTGCAGTACAGTTGACCAAGCAGTAAATCCAACTTCCAAGTGTGTTAAATTCTCAAAAATTGGAATCCTATACAGAGCAATTGAACCCTGAAAATAAAAGGTAGTGTTAGATACATATCAAAAAGGCGAAAATAAAATGTAGCATAGAATGAACTATCAAACTTCTTTGCTTTGTTTAAAGAACTTACAACCATAAAGAGATTGTCTAAATAAATGTTGATCCATCTGACAACACTTACATCTAATATAATCTGGTAGAGGACAAGGGTCTGTGTGTAACAGAATTTCTGAAGAAGGTTAATCCATCTAACACTTGAAGTCCGAATATTTAGCCTAACTTCAACCAGAGATGATAGATCAGTCACGAAAGAATGCTTGATCCCAATTGATAGGTGAAGGACTTTGAGATTTGGTGTATTGAGAGCGATTGCTTTCTTCTCATAATCCACTGCAGAAAGACTTAGTGTCTTGACTGAAGAGGAACACACAGAAAAATTTTCAATCCCCTTGCAGTTATCAATATTCAGCACATCGAGCACAGGACAACTAGATAAGAGGCTAGTTAAAGGATCATCCTCTTTTGGAAATGTAACTTTGATAAGAGAAAGGCGCTGAAGGCAGGCAAGATTGAGTGAAGTCGGCAAGGTAAGAGCAAAGCCTTTTAGGTCTAAGACAACAAGCTTTTCAATATTCGTAAAACGGGCTAAGGACATAATGATCGGGAAATGCTTATTAGTAAGACTAAGCTCTTGAACAAAGAGCCTAGTTATAACTGAAATCCATTCAACAAAATGAACTACGGAAAACCCCTTATAGGACTCTAAATGGACGCGTTCTAAACATGGGGTACGATTAAGGAGAAGGGTCCTGTTTATAAAGTTTCTGAAGTTAACATACTGCTCTTGGTTAAAGACAGTCTCTGTACTAATCATAGAAGATGGTAGATCAGTGAAATCGAGGACAGGAATCTCAGTCCAAACATAAATCCATTCCTTTGATAATATGGTAGTAGCTACAGCACATCTTGTTGGGAGAAATTCCAAAATTCGACAGAGAAGTTTTCTAGGTAAATTACTGATCTGATCTATTGCTGCTGGGTCCAATGGTTTATTGCCGCGCTTTGGCTCAAGCGCCATGTCTGCACTAACACTTTGATGCAAGAACACACTGTTAGTGAAGTATTTACATTAATAGCAATATAATTATATCACAATCGTTAATATAACACTGATAAAACCCATCTACAATTCACGACATAAAGGAAAATTTCAGAAACATTGCAAATAACAAAGAGCGGAGAAAGTATCATTTGTAAATGATGAAAAATTATACATACGACATCTACAATAATGCACTAGATCTTCAAAACAATAATGAGACAGCAGGGTAATAAGAAAAAAAAGAAGAAAAGATTACACCAAAGAATATACTTCTATAAAGAGGTATTATAAGTAGCCAAATTCTCGGATAATGAAATATTCATATTTAACATTTACATAAGCATGGCAATCTTTACATACAAAAATAATTCAATATAACATAAGAAAAACATATTCATTCAAATTGGGGGGGTGTACTGTACAGTAATGAAGTACACCTCTATTAGTATGGTGGTTGATATTCTTAATATCTAAAGCTCCACTATTACATGGAGGTTGGTATAATAATGCTGAGAATAGGCAGACTATTTCAAATTATCATTCGAGTTACTCGTCACTGTTTCCTTATAAACTAACCGAGCTTTGCCAATGACGACAACTTGTAGTGCAATTATGTAACTGGACTCATTGTTCTTGATAAATGAGAGCATTGGAAATCGTAGTACTTTGAACCATTTGAAGAGATTATTTGATAGGACTTCTGAGGTTAAGTTCATTGAACTTGCAGACATATGAAAAGCTTAATATTGGTGCATTCTGACTTTCACTGGTGTTGTGGTGTATATGTATTAATAATAAATAAATGTATAGACTGAGGGGATATTATTGACACCCTTTGCTATTCCGGTGAATGATTAACAATACGGAGTAATAAATTTGATTTTTCAAGGTACAGAAAAATGGAAAATAAACATTATTTTCATTTTACTGGTATTTAAATTGTTATCAGATTGAATGATACTCTGGTTGATAGCAAGTTAAATTAAGATCAATTTTAATAAATCAATGGCTAAAACTATTGAGTAAAAAGTTATGCAAGAGTCTAATAACTTAATAAGGTGTCAAAAAAATTATCTTAATCATGTTGGGGCCATTTGAGATATTATTACCAATTATCAATAAAATCCGATCTGACATATAGTAGTAATTATAAGTTCTAACCTTTTAGGCCAGAGAAGAAGAAAACACCAGACAAGAGTAAAACCATGTTACATTATTACTAATGTTTTGACAGACACTACCAGTGATCTTCAGCTCCAATGCAACAGGAAGGCAGAATCCCGAATTTGCAGAAAGGAAAATCTGCTGATTAATAATTAGATGAATATCGAATGAACTTCTGGAAAGGACTGTCTTCAAATACTGATAAAATTTGCAAATTCAGCAGCTTTCATTGGTCAGCTGAAGTTTTATACCCTTGTGAGTTGTGACAATGCATAAATGTCACATGTATGAATCCTCATTAGACACCTTAATCATCAGAACTGTAATTTCAAGAAATTACATGGCATTGTCATATGGTGGTACATTATTATAAATTTATGATTAAAGTAGAGGAAAAAAAAGGAGACAATTAAATCTGTACATCCTTTACCTTGAGTCTGCGTACTCTGATTCGCTGTCTGACTCCAATTCAGTGTCACTGTCCTCAGGCTGACGGTTATAATCTTCATTGACAACAGTGATTTCACATTGATTTGAGGCCCTAGGGACCTTCAACAGCATTTTCAGAATGTCATTCTCTGTCACTGAATCTAGTGATTTCCTTGTATAGATTTTGAACTCCTTGAGTAGCATGCTGCTGCGTAAGAAATATGTTACCACTTTAAAACCTTCATCCACATCAAAACCATAATATTCAATTCGTTCAAGGCGTAGCCCCTTTTTTTCTGGCTTGATATCAGGCCAATCAAACATCAACTGCCAACAACATAACAGCCATTTCAACAATCAGGAATAATCAATTTAAAAAATGAAAAAATATTATCAGAAATAACTAATTCAGCAAAGAAATCATAAGCATGCAACACAGAGGATTTGTATGAGGTCAGCTAATATACCTTGTGTATAATGAAAGATGCAAGATTAGGAGCATGTCTAAGAATTTGTAGCACAATCGACCAGGCAGTAAGTCCTACTTCCAAGCATGTCAGATTTTGGAAAGTCGGCATCTTGATAAGAGCACTAGATCCCTGCAAACTCAAGCCTATAATATTAGAAGAATCTCCAAAGGTTTCAGGCCATTTTATGAAATGAGAATCAGAGGCAAAAATTGCAAATACATAAAAGCAGAGAATATTATGTTATTGGCCTTGTTTTTGTAGCAACTAACAATCTTTATTCAATAATCAAAAGAGTCAGACACTAATCCTGATCTAAGCATGCAGGCAGAAATTACCTAGGAGTCCTGGAATTACCCTGCATCAGAATATATACAAGAATATACGAATCCAAACAATACACTTAATCAAAAGCACTTACATCTAGAATGATCCGATATAGAACCAAAGTATTTGTGTAACAAATGCTCTGTAGAAGCTTAATCCATCTGACACTTGAAGTCCAAATGTCAAGTCTTGCTTCAACCAGCGATGGTAGATCATCCATCACAGATTGCTTGATCCCAATCGATAGGTGAAGGACTTCCAGATTTGGTGCTTTAATGAGGATTGCTTCTTTTTTGTGATTCAGTGATAAAATTCTGAGTGTTTTGACTGAAGAAGATGACACTGAAAACTTTTCAGGTCCCTCACAATGATCAATATTCAGCGTTTCAAGGACAGGACAACCGGATAAGAGGCTAGTCAAAGGATCATGCTCATCTACAAAAATGATGTTCGTAAGAGAAAGGCACTGAAGGCAGGGAAGATGGACTGAAGACGGTAAGGAAAGCTTTATATAGCCTTCTAGATTTAAGACAACAAGCTTCTCTTTAGCAAGTAAAAAGGATGAACTTAAATCAACCACAAGATCTTTAGAAGTAAGAAAAAACTCCTGAACATAGCGCCTAGCTAAAACTAACATAATAAGTTTATCCTTAAAAAAAAAAAAAAAAAAAAAAAAAAAAAAAAAAAAAAAAAAAAAAAAAAAAAAAAAACTCATATAAAACATGTTTAAATAATATAAAATTTGTTCTATTATAATATTCCAAACATAATAAGATGAATGGAATGGAGGGCATATAAAAACTCAAGATACTAGAGACTAAAAATTTCTAAAACCATGATAACCAAACATGTAATAAAAACCAAATAATTAAACCACTTGTAGCAAGATTCCAGTGTTTAAGAGCCTGTTCACATTTACTGAACTGAAATGAACTGATTGGAGCTGAATTGAACTAAACTGAATTGAGCTGAAATGAATATTTTATGAGAGAAGGAAATTAGAAACAGAATTGAATTGATTAGAGCTGAACTGAACTGAAATTAAGCTGAAGTGAACAAGCCCTAAGGGTCTATTCTCATTGACTGAACTCAGCTGAACTGAACTGAGCTTAACTGAACTTAACTGAATTGAATATTTTATAAGAGAAGGAAATTAGAAGCTGAACTGAACTGAGCTGAACTGAATTGAATTTCAACGTATGAGAACATGCCCTAAGTTTATCTATCGGATTACACAAGTTTGTTTGATTAAATAGGAACCTAGCTCTGATTACTTTCTTTAATCTATTCCTTAAATTGCATAGTCAAAAGCTACTAATTCCTCTGTTCATTGCAATTATTTTAAAATGAAACAAACATGTAAAAACTAATTAGCAATTTATTCTTTCATTTAATATGCTTAAGCTTGATCATTCAACCAAAACCAGAAGCTTACATACACAACAGTACAAAGATTCCAACTTAGTGCAAGCAAACTGAAGAGTCGTACAAACATCGTAATTTTACATGAATACATGTTCAGAGTTCATTCGTTGAATGATGAAAGATTCATAGCACAAACTACTCCGTAATAGTTATAGACACGAGTTCAAGGGGGAACAGAAATGAAGAATAACAGCCGGAAGCAAATCCTGATAACATGTTCAATAAAACACGATTATTTTAGTAGAAGTATAATCCTGAAGCCTCTTTTTGACACAGTATAAAATAAAACTAAGCATTTCAGTAGCTAGCACAAAAGCTTGTTGCCTACATTTGACAGTAAGCTAAGCTTAAAGTTGGTTGTCTACATTTGACACAGTAAACAAGTTTAGCCTAGTAATAGCATCCGTTGCTCGTGCACTAACCGGACTTCTCAAAGTGATTCTGGGCGCCTGCAAAAGAGTCGCGTTTTTTAACAGATATTCAATCAGTAAGGTATCAGATTTCGCCCCATCAAACAAGTGAATGGCAACCTACCTCTTTCAGGGTTGGTATCAGATCATTCTTGTTCACAGAAGTTGGAATTACGGGTAGGTGTTTGTCATTCTGCTCGTAAAATACACAACCTGTGCACTAAAATTCAAGAAAAATAACATGTAAGTCATGCATAATAAAAAAATTATACTGTCAGCATCATAACCTTTCATAAGAATTGGTACTTAATTACGGGAAATTCCCTGATTTGTTTCTCATGAGGGCATTTTAGTGAATAAATCAACAACTTTTTCATTATTGTGGGTTCCACGATTGAATAAAGTTATTGGTTTATTTTACTATGAAAAACTGAGGCATTCCCATTAATTACTTACCCAATAATCGAAAGAGGTGATATTTGGAGCATGTTGCAGAATCCATAACACTAGATACCACCAAAAGTTTGGGTAATTCGTGAAGTTGAAACACCGGCTCACAATTAAATGAGTCAAGTTTGGAAAGAAGAGGGGTTGATCAAAGCTTATTGAGGACATCTCCATCCTTGTCGAAGCATCAATATTCAGTCTCTTTACATTGGAAATTTGCGAAAGTAAGCTAACCACTTTAGACACACTCATCACTTCTTCGTGCATATCATAAGAGGGTCCGATCTCAAATCTTGCTTCAACTAAAGAGGGCATGGACTCAAATTCATAGTCCGAAATATCATCATTCATACAAAGATATTTAAGACTTGGAGTAGCTAAGATGATCTTCCTTTGGATGTCTTGTAGAAATGGGTCGTGTACGACTTTGATGATACTCAAATCTCTTTAGACGCTTAAGAGAAGAAGAACAGACGCGTAAAGTTGGCATTGTTCTACTATACTTAATCACAACTAGTTACTTCTTCAAGACAAGGTAACCGCGACAAGAGATACTCCAACGTTGACTCGTCTACAAAGCTTATATGATCAAGGTGGAGTGCTACAAGACTTGGTAGATGAACTAAAGGTGTTAAAGGAAGGGTCCAAGATTTCAGCTTTAACACCTTAAGCTTTTCGCACACCAAAATCATTGCCGGTAGTAGCATAGGCCTCCCACTATAAGCTATATCAAACGATAGATCCATCTCAAATATATCACGTCTTATTGCATTCATAATCCATGAACAAATATGGAACTCTTTGATCGTCTTGGTTAAGCAGCAACTTAGCTTAAACTGGTGTAAAAAAGGTGCAACATTAAGAATCAAGACTCTATCAACAAACGTCGAATTGGATTCGTTGCTCAGATTAATGACATCCAAGTCGAGTGCTGGGACTTCAGTCCAAATACCTTGCCATCTCTTAGACAACACGATAGATGCAACAGCTTGTTTGGTTGGCAAAAACGATAATATTAAGGATAGAATTGGATCCGGTAAATTACTAATCCTATCTAAATGTTCATCAATCTCCGCCATTGTTACTTCTCTATGATTTACCCTAAAAAAAAAAAGAATAGTTAAACTATAATACAATCTTGTCAAATTAGAGAGGATAATTAGAGAGAATGATTTTCTGTGTATTGTATTACAGTATGCATGCACAATACATTTATTCAACCTAAGAGTAGAGATTAGGGCTTAACACCGGCCCATTAGTTATACATGATACAAGTCTTAACAAATCATAACAACATGAGCGTGTTGTTTAATATGTGAATTCATGACGAGACGACGAGTTTGTTCGATTTGATGGTGTATGATGTAAATTGTGAGTTCAAATGCTGGAAGAAGCATATACTTTGTATCTATTTACCCTAACAAGTTAGCAATATATTTTTATAAACAAAATAATAGAGTGAAATTACAGAAATTCAACAGAAAAAAGGTAATCGAAGTTATGGGGGCAATTAATCAAAGAATCAAAATAATCGGGTATTATATAAAATACGTACCTGTAAATTAATATCAAAGCTCCAGCATTAGATGGAGGAATTGCCAAATAAGAAACCTGTCTTTGAAAAAATAAAATAAAAAACAATCTATCTATCTATCTTCTATAACTAATACTAAAGTAGCAACCGCTGACATCACAATTGACATCATCTCTCTTCAAAATTGTACACGTGTTACTTTTCTATTAAATTTTTCCCCCGCTTAAAAGCTTTGATGATGTAATTTTTTTTTATTTTTTTTAATTTTTGATATTTCATAAGAAGCTAAGTATAATCTTTCAACAATTTTACTCTAGAAATTTGGAATACAACTCTTCAATTCAATTTTCAACTATCTATTTTTAATTATCTAATTTGTCTTTGCATGATAATATTTAAATATAATTTATTTTTAGTGATACATATTTTCTTCTAAATTATGCATTAAAAAAATTATGATTGATAGTTATGAAATTTTGACTCAGTATTTTGATTTTACTGAGTCTTTACAGCTCCTACATCAAAGGGTTTTGGTTATTCATCAATTTGGATGTTGTGTTAATTAATTTAAAGTTGGCTACATAGAAAGCATTGTTGTATTATTATAAGTATTTCATTAACTACATAGGCTTATGATTTTATCTATCAATTTATTATAGATGTTTGATCATTAACTACATAGGCTTATGATTTTATCTATCAATTTATTATAAATGTTTGATCATTTTTAACAAGAAATTAAAGCTATTTATTTATACATACTTATGAAATACGAGTATAAAAATATTATATTAGGATTTTCACCTTCATGAATTTATATAGTAACAAATTTGAAAAGATTATTTGTATTTGTAGTTCTATACTGCAATTTTTTTTTTGTTAAAATCGTGCACCGCAGGGAATCTAATAAATAAAGGACAACCTTAAATCCTAATACACGAAGTTTTGAAACTAATTACACCCCATGATTTTATGATTATTTGGGTTTTCTATAGAAGATTAGAAGGTGTACTAGTCAGGTCGGTTTTTTTTTTTTTTTTATAATTAGGAAATTTTTAGAAATAATAATTTTTTTTGAAATAATATTATTATAATTGATCTATTGTCATGAAAATATTGTGTGGATATCCATTATCCTCTTTGTATGCTTCCAGAATATTCTAGATCTAGGGTTTATTTTATCTAAGCAAACCCTACTTATTATATTCTATGTATACATATACCCCTATCATATGGAATAATATGAACAGATTAATTCTCTCTCAATCTCTCATCTTTCCCCCTTATTTTATAACACGTTATCAGCACCAAAGCTCTAATTATTATCTTGTTATGTCGCATCTTGGGAAGAAATTAGTATGAGATTAATTTTGATCATGGGTTTTGATCTTTTAATAATGAAATCACACGTTTCAAGAATGTCATATCATTCCCAATTAATTAATTTGGGACTAGTACAAGTAGTCTCACGGTATTAATAATTTGGAATGTTAATGGTAGTGCCGCTTTATTTAATTACAAAAAACTATCGTATTATTTTTTGGTTGCATTGGTTTGTTTATCTTGAATTATTGCTATACTTTATTTTCTTTTCTTTGACGTTTTCATGAGTTACATGCTAGCAGATGACGTTGACAACATGAATTTGATGATAAGGCTGGTTTATATAATGGGAAAGATTTTGATATCAGGAAAGTTCATTCTCAACTATCCTGTTATTGTTAATTTTAAGCCTTTACATAATATGTTTATATTGTTTCCCAAATTTTCGTATTTTTATTATTCCTGGAGTTCAATGAGCAATTTGGGAATAGTTGGATTTGATGCAGAATAACTAATTAGTAGTTTTGTTTTGACTATGAGTTTTGTTTAGTTTGAATCTAAAAGGTATTTAAAATTATTATTGGGGTTAATTTTATGAACGTATGGTTTTCATGAACTTGTAGTACATATATTTGCTAGATTTTGGTATTACTTTTCCTATCCGTAAATGAGTTTGGTTATTTCTCTATACTTGATAGCAAATATGAATGGTTTGATTTAGCAATTATTTACCCATGTTTAATGTCTTGAATGTCGAAGTAAGCCTAAGGCACATGTGAAACTATGTATAATTTATGTATTGAATTATGTTTTTATATTTCAAGTATGATATGAACCATGTGGTTTTCCACTAACGTGAACGTGTTAATATTGGTTGCTTATGTGCTTGTTTCTATTTTCTAATTAAGCCATATCAGGCAATATATTGATATAATTGATCGATCTGACAGTATAGTTGATTCAATCGATTCAAATATGTTTTTATTAAAGCGTGAAGTAGTAGGTTTTCATATTTTTACCTTTTCATTCAATTATAGTATTATGTACCTACTTGAAGTTTGATTATTGGAATGAATGTAAATTGAATATGATGTGCGGACCTGAAGTTCCTTATATTAATAAAAGTATTCACACTAGCTTGAACATATAAATGGCTCAAAACCCTTAAGGATAATACAAATAAATGTGCATGATCTACAAAACTAAAGCATATTGCTTAGATTTCCACTACATACTAACGTGATTCTATAAACATAATGTCATGTTTACTTATGTTTCCAAAGATTAATTTTAATTTGGCTAGTATAGTTGAGTGGATCGAACAAGGTATGTTTTGATTAAAGCTCGAACTGATTATGTCATGTCTTATTTTTACCTTCTCTTTCTGAAAAATGTAGATGGATTGGTGTATATTCTCGTACATATGGACTTGAAGTTCCTTAATTAATTAAATATATAGCAAAAAGTGTGTTGTTCAAGTAATTAAACATGACATTGTGAGAAACTATACATAATCAACGTTTTATTATGCCCATAAATATAAGAGGTTTTGTTTTTTTTTAAGATGAATGTAATTGGGCATGAGGAACATGATAAGTATAATTTTATATAAGCATGTTTTTGCTAAAAGGAACATGTTACTTGATACATGATACATGACATTGCCAAAAGAATTTATGGCTTAAAAGTTGCAAGGATTTTAAAGGTTGTTGGATGGTCAGTTTGATACATACAATAACTTAAATATCAACGATTTATTTAATAAAAGTGACCACATGTTCATTAAATATTTTGAAATGATACCATTCTGAAGATGGATATAAACAAATGACATTTATCATATACTAGTTGTAAATGCGCTAATGTCGATAAATTAATTGGTTCTAAAGATAACTAAGTATTTTTGAAAAGGAAAGGAGTCACTATTGACAAGTTTATAGTTTAAACTCCAGTAGAATATGAGTAATTATTGGATAAAGTATTAATTGATTGTCTTGCCAATTGTATAAAGAAACACATGTTGGTGTTCTAAAATCACATGACATTCATGGCCATGCATATAGTAAGTTTAATAAAGTGATCACTAGTGTTGAAAACTGACTAGAGTTCAAATTTAGAGAAGTGATTGGATGTGATAATTAAATTAGGCCATCCGGGTTTAATAATAATTACCCGTAATGGAAACCTGAAGTTTCATTTGATAATGTGCTGATGCTTTCTCAATGTTAAATATATAAAATGAATTGAATGACAAGACGTAATATTGAGATTGAGTTATATTTGGATTGTGAGTTATAATAATTTGTATTGATGAAAATTTCAAGATTTAATATGTTTTGATTTTTTTATATAAAGGAGTAATGGCTGATAAAGGAGTAATGGCTGACCAGAAGTTTACCAAAATAACTTATATATTATTGTCAACTATCAAGTTATCAGAAGCTCACCGAATACATTATTTAAGTCTTTAACGATCCAGAAGATCATCACCTACTAGAATTACGAGCAAGTGATTTATGCTTGTATAACAATTTTTTTGATTGGGGCTATTATATGTCAGCACATATTAAATTGGAGAAGAAAGAAAAACGTACAACTGCACAACATATGTCTCCCCATTGACATTGATCTCCAGAAGAGAAAATATTATTGAAAATTTAATAATAAATACACATGAAATATAAAGTTAATGAATAAATGATTCTTCATCGAAATTGTTCTCCGGAAGAGATGAATTTTGATTGTGATCCTCCCAATGAAATGGATTTTAATGCAAATTTATATACTAAGTTGGTATAGAATTAGACGTCCCTATAAAAGAAAAATTTTACCAACTTTGGGGGAGAAGAAATAGCAAAAGTTGGAAAAATCAAAAAAAAAAAAAAAAAATAAAGAATATTTATGATCCCTATAATGATAATTTGAAAAGTTATATATATGCCAACTTTTGTATATATATTATCAAGATATGTTCTACATTTATGATTTGATTTGTATTCAGTTATGACTCATGTTGCATAACATTGAAAATACATTTTGGTCATATTAATTATGTTTATACATTGAGATAAAATCTTGCCAATTGTACTTGAATCACTACACCTGAAGTGTAGGTTGTATATGACCGGTTCCAAAATAAAGATTTGTTTAATAGATATGATATTTAGCAAGATAGTGCAGTTGACACTTATAGTGTAATAGTATATAAGTACCATTGTGTATGAAATACCCTAAAAGTGGTATAGATATCTGAATTATTATAATAGATGGCCTATGATGTAAGAAAAGTTATGATGGTACCAATGAGAAATGTATTCAGATATCATAGTAAAATAGCATGCGGAATGTAAGTTAAAGGAATTTTTTAATACCGATACATAATGGAACCGATGAATAATATGCATATGCATAATGGAATGGACTAATGAGTAAGTGATCTGAAATATATGTACATTTTGATGTCGACATAATGATAATGATCATAAGTTTATCATGGACCCGAAGTCCAATGAAATATGGATTTTTAAATCCACACTGTACAGTGTCTTGCATCATTTTGAGTCTTATATTCATGTGCATGTGAGTCATAGGTTAATTGTTTATTGCATATGTAGGAAGTTAGATGCATTACTCATTGTATAATTTGTTTAATATGTTATCATGTTTTATATATCTCATATTGCATGGATTAATTTCTTACAATGGTTGTGGTGTATGTGAATGTTCATTCAAAGTATAGTAAGACATATTTACAACTTTGATGAAAAATTAGAAAGAGATATTATATTCCAATGGGCTTATAATTGTAATGAAATTATTGATGACACCTATTTAATTGCACGTTATGAATCATGTAAGAAGAGTTCCTGAAGAACTTATATACGACGTATTTATATATCTAGCCCTACAAATTTTGTCTCTAGAATAATGCAATTACTATCAAACTCTTGAAAAGTCTATGTAAATACATCAGTGACATCTCAACCTGAAGTTTGAGAATATAAGAGTTAGTGATCAGATTTACAATTTGTATTCGCAGAAAAATTATCGTGTAGTTAATTACGAAACTTCTAAAGAAACGGGATACTTATGCGTGAGACTGTTTTCTTATGGTCCAGAAGAACCATGATCAATGTATATACTTACATATGTTATAATTCATATGAGATTGAAGAATGACATTAATAATGTCAAGTTTTGTGATCAAATGATTATTAATAAATGTTTGATCAAATAATGATCATCAATTTCTATTATTAACAACTTCCACAAGAAGTCATAATCACATAAGTTTAATTAATAAATCAACTATTAAACAAAGATTTGAAATAATGATATTAGAGATAAACACATGTATGGTGAAATGAAGACACTTCACATGTTCACGTGAAGACTTGAAGAATTGAAGATGCAACTTCAGCTTAGGAGAGTCGAAGATCAACAAGTGATATTTTACCAACTTATTAGAAGATATCCAACATATTGGATTCATTGTTGCGACACTAGAAGATCTCAAGTTATGTATTCATCAGGGGGAGAAAATACGCGCTGCACTCTTTTTCCCTTGACCATGGTTTTGTCCCAAATTGGGTTTTCCTGGTAAGGTTTTTAATGAGGCAGCATCTCGGAGTGTTATGAAAATATTGTGTGGATATCCATTATCCTCTTTGTATGCTTCCAGAATATTCTAGATCTAGGGTTTATTTTATTTAAGCAAACCCTACTTATAATATTCTATTCTATGTATATATATACCCCTATCATATGGAATAATATGAACAGATTAATTCTCTCTCAATCTCTCATCTTTCCCCCTTATTTTATAACATCTATGAGATTGATTCAACCTTTTTTTTTTTTTTTTTTTTAACGAGGATTTAACCTTTTACATACAACTATACAAGCAACAACTTTTAACATCAAGCAATTTAAGGATAATTTTCAATTAATTTGGGATAACTTTTTAACTTTAAATTTTTTTAAAAAACTATTAAACTTTAAATAGTGTAAATATACCATAAGATAATTTTTATAAGAATAATATTGTTCCAACTATATATATATAATATTGTTATGGTTGATTTTAACTTAGGTTACGCTACGTTCATTCCACCCTTTTTTTTGTTGAAAGACAATTATTTTAACAAACTTTAATTGTTTTTGATAAACATTCAGGGAGAACTTCTGGTTGCTGCAGTTCGTAAATTCATAGGGGAATGGGAAGTCGACCTTGCTGAAGCAGCAGCTTTGCGATATGGACTGCAAGTTGTAAGGAGGCTGGGGTATGGCAAAGTTTGGGTTGAAAGTGACTCTCTCAATGTCACAAAAAGGATCAACAACAGTACAAAAGGCCGTTCTCTAAGCTATTTTGCTTATTGATCGATGACATTTATAAGCTTTCTTTGTCATTTGATATGATATTTTTGATGTTTCGGTTCATGTGAAATGTATAGGGAATACGGTGGTCCATTTAATAGCTAGATGCAATATGAGACACTGGTGAAAACAATGAACTAGTTTGTAGGATTGATTGTCAACACCTTCAAGTTTACGGCATTTTTTAACAGATATTCCAGCACTCTCTTATCAGCATTTCCCCATTCAAACAAGCTGATGTTGACAACTTCAAGTGTTGGTATTCGACATTTTGGCAAATAAGTAGCAAGTACTGGACTACAATAGCATACATTAGATTTTACTGAGTAATCAAGAGACACGAGATTAGGAGCACGCTGCAAAATCCATAACACAAGATACCGCCATGATAATTTTGAGCATTTGATTAAACGACAGTTGCGACCTTTTACGACCAAATGTTTCAAGTGTGGAAACAACGGCATTTGATCATGCTCATCACCTCCAAGAGATACCTAAAGTTAAAGATAGAAATGTCATTATATATTGACAGAGAAAAAAGTTTAAAAAATAAAGGGAAATTCCTTGTAGCTCATACTAAGAAACGAAATTTATTTCCCATGGAGTATTTTCGTGAATAAATCAACAACTTTTTCATTATTGTGAGCTCCACAATTAAATAAAGTTGTTTATTTATTTACGAAAATGTATGAGTAATTGGGGCATCCCCATAAGTAGTAATATTAGCTCATACCTCTGTTATATCAACTTGTAATTCTAAAGTCATCAAGTTATTAGAAACTTGTTGAAGGAATTTAAACACTTGTTCACGGAAATAAACACTGCGGTATATGTGAAGTCTAGCTTCAACTAAAGAGGGCATGTTGTCAAACTTGCAGTCTAATAAAAATTGGTCGATACAAAGATATTCAAGACTTGGAGCAGCTACTGTTGTATCTATTTCATCTTCTAGGTCAAAGAGATTCAATCTCTTTATAGAAGAAGAACGAATACATATATTTTGCACTCCGAAGCAATCCCGAATAATTAATTCTTCGAGTCGAGGCAACCTCATCAAGATATCATCAAATGAAAAATCATCTGAAAATTTGATTCTTGTCAAGTGTAGGGTTAACAGATTTGGTAGATGAATTGAATTCCGAAAAGGGGAATCGAAATCTGTCAATTTTAGCACCATAAGTTTCTCATTCGAAAAAATCCCTGATGGTAGGTTTCCCCTCCTTAAATTAAGATCTATCTCAACAACATCCCGTCGCATTATATTCCTAATCCATGAATAATATTGGAGGGCATTGACAGTTCTCCGACAGGTGCATTTAAGCTGAAACAGCCGTAATGATTGTGTATCATTACAGATCAAGACTCTATCCATAAACGCGTTGAAACAGTAGACAGAAACAGAACCAGAAGTCGAAAAGTTTAGCACAGGGACTTGAGTCCAAACAAATTTCCATCTTTTAGACAATATGCTAGTAGCAACAGCTTCTTTGGTCGACAAAAACGATAAGATTTCCAAGAGGAGGGCATCCGGCAAATCGCTAATCCTGTCTACCTGTTCAACCTCGGCCATTGTCAATTCTCTGCGTGTAGAGAAAAGAATTATTATGGAAATCAGAAAGCAGAGATTACAACTTTACAAGTATATATATACTATCAGAAAAATAAAAACAGAAATATGAAAGGATAAAAGGACATAATAGTAGAGTCTATACTTACGGAAAATTGATTTTCTGATGAATTGGAACAGGAGCACAATTGGGGTTTTATATACTGGAAAAACTAATAGTGTTATAAAAAAAATAAAATAAGTAGCAAAATCCGATAATACTGTCTCTGTTTTTATTTTATATTCAATAATTGAATTTTTTATACCAACTGTTGCACAAAATATGAAATAGAACTGGTAAAAGAGACCTTGTTTATAAGAAAAATCAATAAATTCCTACAAAATATCTTAAATTTATCTAATTACAAACCTCACCCGGCAATGCATAAAATATATAATTAAATAAAAGATACAATATATCTTTTCCCAAACACAAATTCTTATATTAATTAAGATAATCGTACATACATAAGATAATAATGGGTTGTTTCAAAAAAAAAAAAAAAAATTGTTAAATACCGTCTTCGAATCTCCAATTAACACCCACAAAATAAATATATTTTACAAATTTACCCTCAAATATTAAAAAAAATTACCCTCCCAAAGATAATTTATCCCCAAACCCTCAATCCCTCTTCTCTCTCTTATCTCTAAACCACCGCCACCTCCTCCTTTTACCACCCACCACCACCTCCACCTCCTCTTTTAACCATCTACCACCACCTTCGGTTTCTCGATCTATATAGTAACCGCGGAAATGACTAAGACAAAGACGAGGTTTTTTTAATTTTATTTTCTGGAATTGGGTTGAACCACTCAAAATATTCGAACAACCTAGGCTTTAACGCCTAGTATTTTCGAACTACCGTTTGGTTTTTCGAAAATTTTGGGCGAAAAAACTAGGCACTTTAGTTTATGTGGTTCGAAAAAACTGGACGGTTCCCCCTTTATTAAAAAAAAAAATAAATCATTTTTGTAAGCTTTTGGAGTTGTTTTAATGGAGTCTCAAAATGAGGTAATTGTTGAGGAATGTAAGAATAATGGGTTAATGAAATTAGAATTGATGAGAAACTCATTGTTGAAGAATTGGGGTTGAATCAGGTGTTGTTAAATGTTAATTATGGGAATATTTCAGAATCGAATGTGCAGTGGTATAGTCCATTCGTAAAGATTCAGATTACATACACCTGCACAATAGCTTACATTGTAAAGCTTGAGGAACTGAATGGTTTTAGCCTTAACATACACCTGCATAATAGCTTTCATCATAATGGTTGGGGAACTAAGAGGTTTTAGCCTTAATTGATTTGAGATAAATTGGAATAATTCGAATATGATCTAGGAGCAAACCTACTGTAAACAAAAGAAACTGTATATCGTGAACCTTTTTTTTTTCATCAATATTTTTTGAAAAAATAAAAATTAATCTATATTAACAATTTATTTTAGGCAACATAACAAATGTTTGTGATTAGATTTAATTATAGGGTAATGCTATATGTATCCTAAGCGCTATATATATATATATATATAAGCATTAAATACACTCTCGAAAATTGTATAAAATTAGGAATTCATGACAAAAACACGCGTAAATCAGTGTAATTAGTGTTTATATTTTTATGATTTCTTAACTTTTTACGATTTTTAAGTGTAAATTTAATGTTTATATTTAGCCCTAAGGGCTATGTATAACATTTTCCTTAATTATATTGTAGCTACTTAAAAGTGCGTTAATTAGATTTTCAAGGGTGACGTTTATCTTTCATTTTTAAATTACTCGGTCAATGCTAAAGTATAATTGTTAAAAAACCAAACTCATTAATTTACCTCCATCTAGCTGAATGATCGGTCTCAATTTGGGAGGAAGAACCGGCAATAGACACAAAATCATCCATTCTGGTTCTATATTTGTTCGAATAAAATTCTCAGCTAATTCCATGCGTCTAACTAAAAAATCCTTTCTTCTTCCATTCCTACTAAAATAATTTTTACATAACTGGACTTATTGTTATAGTTTTAATAAACTAATTTTTTTCCATTAAAAAACTAAACTTAATATTTTGTAAATGTTAAGTGAAGTCCTACCTTTATCGATAAAACATAGATAATTTTATTAATATTGAAACTTGTAAGCAAATACATTGGCTATAGTCGGGATTAGTTAAAGCCAATTCAATTTGCATTAACTGTGCAATCAATATATACAAAGTATGGTAGCAATCTTTCGGCTACAATTGTGCTAACTAATTATCCTAATGCTAACAAACTAGAAAAGGATAAATACTAAAATATACACTTAACTAATTAAGATATATACAAGAATATATTAACATATATTCTAACAGTATTAAAACGACGATGTCTTACCGAGTAATCAAGGGAGACAGAGATTAGGGGCACGCTGCAAAATCCATAATACAAGATACCGCCATGAAAAGTTTGAGCATTTGATTAAACAGTGGTAACCCCTTACGATCAAATGGATCAAGTGTGGAAACAACGGCAGTTGATCATGCTCAGTTCCTCCAAGAGTAGCCTTAAAGTTAATGAGATGCAAAACAAAGGTATTAACAGAAAAACAGTGAAAAATTATAAGTAAGAAGCAGTAATATTAGCTCATACCTCTATTGTCTCAACTTGTAATCCTAAAGTCGTCAAATTAGAAACTTTGTTTATGGATATCTAAACTATTTTGCTTATTGATCAATGACATTTATAAGCTTTCTTTGTCTTTTGATATCTTTGATGTTTCGCATGTAAAACGCATAGGGAATACGGTGGCCCATTTAATAGCTAGATGGTATGAGTACTTTTCCCCAAAAGTGCGTTAACTTTGGTGAAAAATGATTTAATTTAAGTCCGTTCTAACGTTTTCTAAAAAAAAAAAAAAAGTCTATTAAACTTAAATTATTTAACCAATTCTCTATTATATCTTGAAGTGAACATGTCCAGCAAATACATTAGATCGTATATCACATACATTGGCTATAATTGGGATTACAAAGAGCCAATATGTAATTATAATAATAATAAATAAATAAAGGCAATTTTTAGAAAATATGTATGCTTTGGGTAGTCCAAAATTTGGACACCAAGTACTAAATGCAGGTAACAAATTGCCTTAAGTTCATAATAATTTTGAAAATAAAACCTATATGTTTTAAGGCATCTGAGAAATTAAACTTGAAAACATGATAGCCTACTAGTTTCTTATTAAAAAGTAAGACATTATCTTTGATGTGAAATTACAAGCTTACATACAGATGAGGCCCTCGGAACATTGAATAGTCTTGTAAGTGCGGCAATTGTTTTTCCATAAACCGTATCCTTTAAATTGATTGTCAACACCTTCAAGTTTACGGCATTTTTTAACAGATATTCCAGCACTCTCTTATCAGCTCTGATACCATGACAAAATATTTATGAGAGAATTAGAATTAAATTGGAACAGAATTGCTTGCCTTCTCATTGATAATAATTGGGAATATATAAAGTTACAAAGTCCTAGTCCTCGTATCAAAAGATATCATAGGATCTTAGGAAATTAACTAAAATATAGGAGATAAATATATGGAAATATTCTATCAAATCTTCCTAATATACGATAATATCTCAATACTTTCCCCATTCAAACAAGCTGATGTTGACAACTTCAAGTGTTGGTATTCGACATTTTGGCAAATAAGTAGCAAGTACTGGACTACAATAGCATACATTAGATTTTACTGAGTAATCAAGAGACACGAGATTAGGAGCACGCTGCAAAATCCATAACACAAGATACCGCCATGATAATTTTGAGCATTTGATTAAACGACAGTTGCGACCTTTTACGACCAAATGTTTCAAGTGTGGAAACAACGACATTTGATCATGCTCATCACCTCCAAGAGATACCTAAAGTTAAAGGTAGAAATGTCATTATATATTGACAGAGAAAAAAGTTTTAAAAAAATAAAGGGAAATTCCCTGTAGCTCATACTGAGAAACGAAATTTATTTCTCATGGAGTATTTTCGTGAATAAATCAATAACTTTTTCATTATTGTGAGCTCCACAATTGAATAAAGCTATTTGTTTATTTACGAAAATGTATGAGAAATTGGGGCATCCCCATAAGAAGTAGTAATATTAGCTCATACCTTTGTTATATCAACTTGTAATTCTAAAGTCATCAAGTTATTAGAAACTTGTTGAAGGAATTTAAACACTTGTTCACGGAAAGAATCACGGAATCGGATGTGAAGTCTAGCTTCAGTTAAAGAGGGCATGATGTCAAACTTGCAGTCTAATATAAAATCGTCGATACAAAGATATTCAAGACTTGGAACAGCTACTATTGTATCTATTTTATCTTCTTCCATACGATATAGGTCAAAGAGATTCAATCTCTTTAGAGAAGAAGAACGAATACACATATTTTGCAATATGAAGCAATTCAGAATAATTAATTCTTCGAGTCGAGGCAACCTCATCAAGATATCATCCAATGAAAATTTTTCTGAAAATTTGATTCTTGTCAAGTGTAGGGTTAACAGATTTGGTAGATGAATTGAATTCCGAAGAGGGGAATAGAAATCTGTCAACTTTAGCACCATAAGTTTCTCATTCGAAAAAATCCCTGATGGTAGTTTTCCCCTCTTTAAATTAAGATCTATCTCAACAACATCCCGTCGCATTATATTCCTAATCCATTTATAATATTGGAGGGCATTGACAATTCTCCGACAGGTGCATTTAAACTGACACAGCCGTAATGATTTTGTATCATTACAGATCAAGACTCTATCCACAAACGCGTTGAAACAGTTGACAGAAACAGAACCATACATCGAAAAGTTTAGTACAGGCACTTGAGTCCAAAAAAATTTCCATCTTTTAGACAATATGCTAGTAGCAACAGCTTCTTTGGTCGACAAAAACGATAAGATTTCCAAGAGGAGGGCATCCGGCAAATTGCTAATCCTGTCTACCTGTTCAACCTCGGCCATTGTCAATTCTCTGCGTGTAGAAAAAAGAATTATTATGGAAATCAGAAAGCAGAGATTACAACTTTACAAGTATATATATACTATCAGAAAAATAGAATCAGAAATATGAAAGGATAAAAGGACATAGTAATAGAGTCTATATATACTTACAGAAAATTGATTTTCTGATGAATTGGAACAGCAGCACAATTGGGGTTTTATTGTTGGTAAAATACCTGTTGATTCCAATAACAAAAAAGAGAAGATGAAGGGAAAATACTTGATTGAAGATCTCAAACTCATAGTCGCGCCGTGGAACAAAATCCACTGCCTTAAAAGCGAAATACACCACCACCGGTACAGGTTTCCTGATGACGCACGCCCCCCAAGTTTAACGCAACTCTCTCCGTAATCCGTGCACCCGAACTCGAAGAGTGGAATTGCTCAAGAACTGTTCAGATCTCAAAAGGTAGGTTTGTGTTTTCGGCTAGAAAGTGAATAAATCTCATGAAAAGGTATACTCGTATTTATATGAGTCTTGGAAAAAGGAAACACGTAAACAAACCGACCTAGGAAAAAGGCGGGCCCGATCGGGCAAGCTGCCGCCCGATCGGGCGCGAGATCAAGTTTTTCCAGACGTAGTGTCGCGCCCGGTCGGGCGGACACCGCTCGGTCGGGCGATCTGAAATCCCCATTCCGGGCGAGCCATCGGGCGAAACCGCCCAATCGGGCTCGTCAAAACTTGAGTCCGCCGCCCGGTCGGGCAAAGCCCGCCTGATCGGGCGCGAGAGATATCTATTTTTCCTTGACCACCTCCGCCCGATCGGGCGCGAGTCATCCGTTTGCATTACTTTTTCCAACAATCCCCCACTAATGCGAGCGGATCTTCAACATGAAATCTCAACAGTAAATGAAAGTCTTAGTACTTAAATGCTAGTATCCAAAGGTTTGAACTAACACATTAGTGCACAAGGTTTTCAACACTTCCCTAGTGAGTATCCTAAGATTTGAACTCCTAGGAGCGAGGAAGGGACCTTGAATGCACATACCTTGACTTTAGAGCTTAAGCAACTCCGCCAATCTTGGCCTACACCTTGGGCTCTCATGAGTACTTCAGGAAAACTACACCACAATTTTCCCTTGAAGGAGGCCACCCCTCGTACTCACATAGGTGTTCCGTCTGTGCATAAAACACATATTCCCAGCACATATAGGGTCTTTCCTTGCAGGCTTAAAACACATTCAAGCACCTTGCAAACCCAAGATTTTTCTGTGCAATGGAATAAGAACATTAAGAACGAAAAGTTCAACCCTATCAACTCGACGGTGCATCTATCAATCCATTGTTCAATGAGCTCTTAGGCTAGATGCATTAAGGGACACTCCCAACCTCAGTCATTCGGTACCACTATCGTTCCCTACTCGAGAAGTATCAGGGCTAGTGATTCTAATTTATTTAAGAATCACTATCGTTCCCACCTCTCAAGCAACTAGGCTAGTAGTATTAAGAGCAAGCAATGCTCAACCTTCCACTTTCGGTGTCATTATCAATCCTACTCTAAGAGCCACTGGGATAATGGTCTTAAATCCACTTAAGAGCCATTATCAATCCCTGCTCAAAGAATAACTGGACAAATGACATTAAGAGACACGCTCAACCTTACTGAATCCACCTGATCAACAAACCACTGAAAAAGGTTATAGATTCAATAAACATAAATGGTGTAAATCCAACAATGAGTCAACCAAAACAAGGCTCCAGACCCATTCAGAACAAAAGTTCAACAAATTGAAACATTTCGGTGTGTCCATGTAAGCTGTCACAATTGACCACCCAATCTGGGTTATGGACATATTAAGAGCACTTAAAGCTCAACCTGCAAGCATCAAGCAACAAGTCTACCAAAGCATCTCATAACCATATAAATTAGAGGGTTATTAAGCCAGATCACTTCAGGATGTAGACTCAATTTTTAAACTTCGTCACTAGAATAATTTAAAATACCCCACAGGATCTTAAATATATTCTCTTAGACAATCAAGCACTTACCTGTGCTTCATCCTGGTATAAGGACCTGCTTGATTCTTCTTTGCTTTCACGTACTCTAATATGAGTATCACCTCCACAAGATCTGTCTAACTTTGTCACTACATCTGTAGTTCCTGACAACATACATAGACACTTGTGAAAAATAATGAAGAGAACATGAGGATCAACTTACCCCCACAATGGACAAACTTCCAGAGATTAACTTTTGCAACAATCATCTTCTTGACACACGTCATCCAATCTAATGAACCTTTGCTTCATAATGGATAGTGTACAACAATTTGTTTTGCAGCTCACTCGAAATAGAGCACCACCCTTCATCATGTAAAAATCATACACTGAAGAGGTTCAACTAATCATCGTTGTTCATTCAATCATTGTCTCTTTTAGAATTTACTGGATAGGTACTTGAGAAACTTTCTCACATTAACCTTCATCCCTGTACTATCTGAAACTCAAACAATAATTGAGTAATTCTCTCTTGACAAACAGAATGAACAATATAGTTTACAACAAAACCACTACACGTCAAGAATAGTTTGTTCATCATTTAAATTGCAAAACATTAGCACATTTGAATCAAACATCAAGGCCAAATCATGAAAACAACTCTGGCTTAGACATGATAAATATAATTTACCAAAACACTTTCTCTACATCACAATAATGAGATTAATGCGTACCTTTATTAGTTCATCGGCATACTTCCTAGAACCATTCTGCTTATCACATTATCTTGTACTTGTCTCTTGGCTTAGAGACACGTATACATCTTTATCTCAATTAACAACATGCATGTGAAGTTAACAACTTATGATCATTCTAGCAAATGAATTCTATCAATGCGAACCATAGTAACATCACACATGCATCAAGAAGTTCAACTCACATGCCAAGAAAAACTTAACATAACAAGTTAGAGTACTCAAATCTAACCCCCACTCACCATACATATCACAAAGGATATAACATCATGAGCAAAAAATACCTCATCTTCTAAGTTGTCACCTGTGCATGCGTTTTAAAGTACACAATCTTGATTTACAATCAATCATGCTAGAAAGCTTAAGCAACCTTACTGCAAATCAGACAAGCTTAGAACAAACCAGGTGAGTCATAAGAGTTGGTCAGCACCAAACTTATAGAGTAAATCCTAACAACATAGTATCTTACCTTTAGCCCATTTCCAATCAACCACCTTTCAACTCACCTTGAAAGATACTTACAACAGATGGATTTCTAATAGCAAGGCAAGATATACTCTTCTCAAACATATCAGACTCAAAGAGAGTGCACAACTCGCGTTAACATGCTTCTTTCCACAACTAGTCAATCAGGTTTATCCATATGGTTCAGGAATTTTCCATTCACCACTACATGAATATATAAACCACACATCAAACATCTAAATACAACTTTCGATCAAGAAAGTAAAACCAAGATGATACACAACTAGTTTAAGCTTTAATCCAATACACCTTAGATGATGAACTCATCAACTTTACTAGCAGAATAAAGCTTAGGAAGCAAGAACAAATCCTATGAACGAGCAAAACTAACATGTCATGTCATTGGAAAACATATACTTGAGACATTTCAAGGATTTAACATATCAAGCTCGCACATGATAAACGTAGCAGATATTCATCATACATATCACCCACAGTCCCACAAGCCTTCATGTTTTATGTGAAACATATACAGAAGTCAATTCTTCATTATTGGAAAACCCCACATCACATATACCACATGAAAATAATCATGAATCAGGTAACAAATTAGGGAGTATCAACCAAATTCTTGGGTGAAATACTTACTAAACAAATAAATAGCTGATACATATCTGCAACCCCCACAATACTAACATTCACAGAATATTAATAGTGTTTAAAGACATATAGAATGTTAATTCCCATCCTTACCTCATGTGGGGCACTTACACTTCAAATTTGCACGAGCATTCTAACTTTGCTAAGTCAAGCCTTTTTAATTCTGCTAATAAGCCCGGAAATCAACTTGGTCTCATCTAGACCATCAACAAGGAAAAATAATTTGCTACACCTCTAGCAAATTAAATACATTTCAAGTTCGTGAACAAAGCTAATTAAGATCACAAGAATTAAAAGAAACAATAATTCTAAATCCCTTTTTTAATCTAAAAAAGAGACACTTACAAGCTTATCACATACTCCGTGCTCAACAAAACATTGTCCATGATTAGGAAAAATAACAATTTAAAAACACTATCATAAGATAGAACACATGTCATCCCTAATCTACTAGTAGGACAAAACACATTAAAGTCCATGAACATAAATAGAATACCATTGGACAAAACATACATTAGCAGAAATAAATTACTTGCAAAACAACAAGCAAATAGCCACAGATAAACATCTTTTACGGAGACCTTCCTCCTCAATGCCACTCCTTTACAAGAGTAAAACTAACATACTAGTCAATTACAAGATCTAACTCACCTCACCCCCACATAGCATTGCATTAGCTCATAATAATAAAATTATGCACACTTGGGGCACATAATAAACAATATTATGCAGAGTTAAAAAATTAATTACATAAACTGAGGACGACTTATCTGATTTTGTGCATGTACCAAAGCTATTGACGAGCCTCGCTAGATGATTATATTCTGAAACATCTAGCAGCAACATCTTTAATGTCGCAATACCCACAGACGTATGGAGTCGGCTAACTCCAGCTTCGGCTCAAACAAACTTGAAATTAATCCACTTGATGCAGGAACATCAACTATTATATTTCATGAATTTACAATCACGAGACCATGCGACACAGTTGACTTTTCAATAATTTCATTATTTATCATCAACACAAGCACTACCGCTCCTCTTTGATTCACAAACTCACTTGAGTGCCATTAAACTATAATTTAACCAATGAATTAAATCCACCAACTTAATGGAAATTTTTCCTTATTAGGCATATATTCTTGAAGCTTAATTCAACTCCAATATCAAAAACAATTTGACGGCATATCTCCTATTCAGAGAGTTGATTGATAAAAACTCCATGATTAACCGACTTAAATACCAAGAATGATTCTTGATTGAATCGATCAAAAAATACTGCACCCAAAATTAATCTTGATACTCGCTAAGTTGAGTACAAAAAAAAAAAACCGTAAATTGGTAGAAGGAATAATCGGTCGTTGGACAATCACCCTCAAGCCAAACAATATTTCTACCTAAACCAACCTAAGAAAAGTCTAGGGTAAGTAGAGGATCGTATCCACAGGGAATGGGTAAGTACACCGAGAGTATGAAACGGTTGCAATCTAATTCGGTCACAAATTGGGGGTTTTGATTAGGTAACTACTATGGAGACGAACACTAGGGGGAAATAGGGATCGACTCCAACCAAACCAACGGATCAAAATAATAGGCAAGCATGAACTAACACAAATTGGGTGATAGAGAGGGCACTCAGCATTGCCTTCTTTCGAAGCCACAACATTAAGCATTCCTAAACTAAACTCAACTAACAAGATAGGTCAACCAAGTCTTAACGATGAGAAGTAGACTACTAACTCGGGTTTGTCTTTCGATCGGTCCAAGAAAGCATTAAGGCACAAGCAATTGAGATTTCTCACCTAATTGTTGCAACTAACACTACTACATCATTCAAACAAGGGACCTTAATCAAGAGGAATTTAGCATAATCATATAAGAAAAGGCTCACAACTAGACTCCATCTCTCAATGTAAGCATAGAAGTGAATACATGAGCAATAAGTGGCCATCCAATTACACATGCAATTAACCAATTCTTTAACAATCAATCATCAACCCAAAATGAACATGCAAGCACATACATCAATCAACCCATGGCTTGGTTGGGTCTTCACCCAACCCCTAGCTAATTAACTACTCACTAAACATGGTGAAGGACATCAAAATAACAAGTTTCAATTCAAACATTAAATTAATAAGTTAAGAGGAGTAGTAAGAATAAGGTAGATTGGACATGCAACAACAATTAAGCAAGATTAAGAGAGGAATTAACAATTCAAAGTAAATAAAAACTGAAATTAAAGAGTAAGAGATAGAGGAAAGAGATTACTTAAAATGCTTCAAAGTTGAGAAATTCACTAGTAGAAAAATATAAAAAGGCACCGAGCCATGCCCACCGGTTTTTAAAAACCGGTGGGGAAAAAATGGGCGGGATTAGGCTTTTTTTAATTGCCACCGGTTTAAACCGAACCGTTGGCATATGTTTTAAAGGCCACCGGTTAATATAATTAAAAAAAAATCGCCTCTATATTTTCTTTCAATTTGCGCGTTCTCTCTCTCTTTCCTCCATCTCGTGTTCTCTCTCCTCTCTCCTCACTCCTCAACTAGATCTCCCTCTTCTCTCTCTCTTTCCTCTCTCCACCGTGCCGCCGTCCATTCCTCCCGCTTCCCTCTGTTCATGTTCACGGTGCGTCAGCCGGGCGGTCCTAGCAACGGCGGCAGTGGCGCAAGGAGCTGATACAAACCCACCTCTCGTCGTTTCCCCCTCGCGAAATGATTTTCCCTGAAGGTTCGTGCTTTTTTCTTCTTTTCTCTTTAATTAATTTCTTTATTTCGTGATTTTTGAGTTTTTATTTTTCTCAAATTTACAATTTCATGTTTTCGGAAACCAAGGGTTTTCTGATTTTCGATTTTAATTATATATTACTCCATAGAAATTGTTCCTTTCTCAATTACATGCAGCACCGCAATTACTGAATTTTGACAACATTTCATTGTCAGATTTCTTGAAATCATATAGATCTGTGTTTTTGAGCTTTCAAATTACTAATGTGTAGTGGAGCGAACTTGGGTACGGGATTTAACCCAGGTATTGTGGCCATGTGAAGGTTGGGTATGGTGATGATTTTGATGATAATGAGGTAAAGGATGTCTCTTGATAATTTTTCTGCATTTTCATGATAATCTGACCCTAATTACAGAAAAAATTGAACTTGATATGGGCTTATCGATTTTGTCTTTGATATGTATATTCACGTAGGTTTGTTATGTTGAGATTTGATTTATATTTGTGATCAATGTTGAATTTGGTTTTTCTATAAATCACTTAATTATTAAGAAATAGGTATGTAGGAACTCAATTTTGGTCGAACAATTTAATTTTGAAGTACTGCTTGTTTGGGTCCAATTTAGTCCAATTGGGCCTGGTCACTGAATGATCCAATTAAAAGCCCAAGGCAAAGGTTCAACTCTCCAAATATGCTAAAGTCAGTAATCAACATCCTCAAAGCCATGTCAAGGTCAGTCAACGGCCCAATCAGCTTGGCCCAGCCCAACTGATTTCCGGGCCCAATCCGCCTCCTTCATTAGCCAAGGTATAAAAGCCAACAATTTGGTCAATTCTTGGTAAGAAAAAGACAAAGAAAAAGACAAAAAAGCCTCAAGCAACTAAACTCTTGCACAGCTTTCTCTCTCTAATATACTGACTTAAGCATCGGAGGGGCCTTCCTCGGCGTCCCCCCCGAGGCTAGTTTACGTGTATTTGTTGTGCAGGAAACCCTCGGCTCCTGCGTCGTTCGGACCGAGACCAAGTTCCCTCAAGATAAAAGGATCTTCCGAGATTCGATTGTTTTCATCCGAAACAATTTGGCGCCGTCTGTGGGGAGCGCTACTAAATTTCGCGTCAGTCATCAAACACTCCGGCAGTCGCCATGACTAAGAGTGGAAAGAGTTCCAAGAAGGCTAAGAAGGGAGGACGCCGGATTACGGTGAGGGAACGCCAGCCGGTTTATCCCTCCCCGGAGCAAGCCTCTTCCGAATCGGAGGCCCCCATTTCTCCGGAAAGGGGAGCCTCAAGAGGTCCTAGCCTCCAGGAGGAGAACACCTCGCACCACACTCGGCAGCCGGGGCCATCCCCGAGACCGAGTGGCTCAGGTGCGAGGAACTCCCCGCCGCGCCATAGCGTGCAATCCAGGTCACATCCGCAGGAGACTCCTCCCTCCGGACCCTCCACCGAGGAAGTGGCCAGAGCAGTGGCCATCTGCATGGAGTTCCTTAAAGCTCAAGGGGCTCCAATCCAGATGCCTGATGATCACCAGCCGAGAAACCTGAAAAGGAGGATCGGTCAGGATGATGGTGGACAAGTTCCACCACATAGACAGCTCGGCCAGAGGTGGCGAGGGGACACCCGAAACTCCAGTAAGGAGAGGAGGAGGAACCCTCAACCCTCTGACCACTCTGAAGCTCAGAATTCCATGGGGCCCTCCAAGGACCCGGAATTCGCCCGCCGAAGCGTTCACGAACGCTTGGGTTCGAGGGAGGTGAGTGTGCATAGCCGCCTCACCTTCCCAGAGGATACCGGACCCCACCCAACCTTGTCTCAGCCGGGGACGAAAACCACTTCCACCTCTAAGAGAGGAGGGAGCGAGGTCCCTGAGGCCGGGTACAAGGGGAAGGCGGTCATGGTTCCATCGAACTCGCCCTTCCAGAAGTGGATTCTGGAGGAGCATGTGCCAACGGTCAAAATCCCGGCACATATTACTTACGATGGTACCTCAGATCCTAAGGATCACATTGCCTCTTACGAGGGGCACATGTATCTGAACCCGAGGTCTGAGGCTACCTGGTGTAAATACTTTCCTACGACCCTCAAAGGTGTTGCCCAATCCTGGATCACCAAAGGGCTCAAGGAAGGCTCCATAACCGGTTGGAACGACCTCTCCAACAAGTTCAAGAGCAAATTCTCTACGGCCAACCGCCGAGAGAAGACCACTGCAGAGCTAATGAGTCTGCAGCAGGCGGAGGACGAGAGCCTCCGCGACTATCTGACTCGCTTCAGCAACGAGTCATCCGGAATCACAAGCCTGGATCAAGGCCTGGCCGTGTTCGCGCTACGGAACGGCCTCCAAGCTGGAAAGTTCCTGGACTTCATGGTCATGCATCCCCCGCAGACCCTGGAGGAAGCCTTGGAAGCATCGGATAGGTTCATCCGAGCCGAAGAGTGGAACAGATCCAGGTCTCAGTCTCGTCCGAGAATTGACAAGCCGAAAGGGCAGCAGCCCGAAGTCTCGGCGCAGAGGAAAGGGAAGGCTAAGGCCTCAGAACCGTCCTCTGCTGCCGAGCCGAAGAAGGAAAGACACTTTCCCTACACGGGAAGGTACGATTCATACACTCCACTCTCCCTTCCCCGTGCTAAGATTTTCAGCACGACGAAGGACGAGGGGAGATTCAAAAAACCTCGTCCGTTGCCTCCCTGGCATCAGACGAGGGGAAAGGACCAGTGGTGCGAGTTCCATGACTCACCCGGACATCGCACCGAGGACTGCGTCCAGCTGAAGGACCAGATTGAGGATCTGGTCCGCAAGGGGTACCTGAACCAATACCTCGCGGACAGGCGCGAGGAGAAAAAAGCTGAAAGAGATTCTCGGCAGGACCTCAACTTCGCTCGGAAGAAGGATAAGGGACCTCAGGGCAAGGAGTCCCTCGACATCCTGGTTATTTCCGGGGGAATCTCGCGAGGCACAGCCAAACGCCAACTGAGGGGTCTAACCCATCAGATTCATCAGGCTGAGCTTCGGCAGTCCCAGTCACCGGCGCCGAACATCCTGTTCACAGCCGAAGACTGTGAGGGGGTGGTATACCCCCACGATGACCCACTAGTAATCATTCTGGGCATCGCCAACCGCAACGTCTGGCGGACCCTCGTCGACGGCGGTAGCGGGGCGAACATCCTCTTCCGAGGAGCGTTCGACCAGCTGAGGATGGGAGCCGAGCACCTGGCCCCCGCACCCTACCCGGTGTCTGGGTTCAACGGCTCTTCCTCGTATCCTGACGGGAAGATTACACTTCCTGTCACCATCGGCGAAGGCCGAGCAGCTAGGAATATCATGGCCGAATTTTTGGTCGTAGATGCTCCATCTGCATACAACGTGATCATGGGGAGACCCCTCATTCACGGCATTCAAGGAGTCGTCTCCACGTATCATCAAATCATGATATACGTTTCAGACGAGGGACGCTCCGAGAAAATAAAGGGCAGTCAAAAAGAGGCCCGCCGATGCAATCACCTCAAGCCATCCACGTCTCGCCGAGGCGACCGTGGCGATGGGGAGGAAAAGCACCGGGACCGGAACGCCAAAAAGCCGAGAGGCTCAGACGTTTCGGCTAATGAAGCCCCAGACAACGAGAAATCTGATGGGGGCCAAAAGGCTGACTCCGCCTCAGAGCCGAACGACTCTGATGGCCAGCCGCGGTCAGGAAAGTCTGCTAATATTGATAGCAGGCCGGAATTCGAGGAATCCAACTCTAAGAGCATGGAGACGGATGACCTGACCGAGTCAATAGAACGGACCGTAGGAGATCCGAACAGATGTGTTAGCATCGGGTCGTCACTGGAGCCAAACACCCGTGCGGCACTCGTCCAACTCCTACGGGCCAGTGGAGACGTGTTCGCCTTCTCAGCCGCAGAAATGCCCGGGATTGATCCGGACTTCGTCTCCCATAGGCTTAATGTCGACCCCTCCAGTCGACCCATTAAGCAGAAAAAGCGGAACTACTCCGCCGAAAAGAACCAGAACATCGCAGCTGAGGTCGATAAGCTCCTAGATGCTGGGTTCATTGAACCCTGTCAGTATCCGGAGTGGCTGGCCAATGTTGTAATGGTTCAGAAGGCAAATGGTAACTGGAGGATGTGCGTTGACTTCACGGACCTGAATAGGGCATGTCCCAAGGACTCCTATCCGCTGCCGAGGATCGACCAACTGGTCGACTCGACAAGCGGGCATGCTCTGCTCAGTTTCATGGACGCATTCTCGGGATACCATCAGATCTTCATGCACCCCGAGGACCGAGCTAAAACAGCGTTCATAACAAGTTCCGGGTTGTACAATTACAGAATGATGCCCTTCGGATTGAAAAATGCGGGGGCAACATATCAGAGGTTGGTTGATCAGGTTTTCGCCGAGCAAAAAGGCCGAAACATGGAGGTTTATGTTGACGACTCAATCGTCAAAAGCATAAAAGAAAAAGATCATGTCACGGACCTAGCCGAAACCTTCGCCACCCTCAGAAAATACAAAATGAAGCTGAATCCGAAGAAATGTGCCTTCGGCGTGAAGTCAGGCAAGTTCCTCGGCTTCATGGTCAGCAAGAGGGGGATTGATGCAAACCCCGCCAAAGTACAAGCTGCTTTAGACCTCCCCGAGCCGAAGACAAAAAGGGATATTCAGCGTCTAGCCGGGAGAATGGCTGCCTTGTCCAGGTTCATCTCACGAGCCTCAGACAAAGGGCTCCCTTTCTTCAAGGCGCTGAAGCTCCAAAATTCAAAAGGCATTGAATGGGGAGACGAACAAAAGTCAGCCTTTCAGCAGCTCCGTGAACACCTGGCTCAACTCCCAACACTGGCAAGGCCAGTCGTAGGAGACATCCTATACTTATACGGAAACCACATAGGAGGGAGAACCTTAGCCCACAAAGCTCTCAGGGCAGGGTATTTTTGGCCTACAATGATCTCGGATGCAAAGAACATGGTCAGAAAATTCAAGGTTTCATTCGGCGCTGTCCGGGGTATTGCATAATGATGCCTTGTACCTCGGCAAGCCGTAAAACCTGCCAAAAAAGGATACAAGCCCGAAGTATTGCATAGTGATGCCTTGTACTTCGGAGAAGCTGTTCCTTTGGGCAAAAAGGCCATAGACTTATCCGAAACATAGCCTAAAAAATAGGAACTGATAAAGCCCCGAAGTATTGCATAGTGATGCCTTGTACTTCGGATGAATCAGTTCCGGGTGGTAGTTGCAACTCTGAAGTATTGCATGATGATGCCTCGTACTTCAGATAAACTGCTGCCCCGGCATGGTGTTTCGGATAGTTGTTCCCTTGGATGAATTGGAGAAAGTGTCACAAGAAAATGCGAGAAATGCCAAAAATTTGCACCGGTAATCCATCGGTCATGCCTAGATCTCCAGCCAATTCTTAATCCTCTTCCATTTGCACAATGGGGGTTGGATATTCTGGGGCCCTTTCCCGAGGCCCCATACAAAAGAAAGTGGCTGATAGTCGGAATCGACTATTTCAGCAAATGGATTGAAGCGGAAGCTGCTTCAAGCATATCTGAGCAAACTGTCAGACAGTTCATCTGGCAGAACATAATAACTCGGTTCGGCATCCCAAAAGTTTTTGTGTTCGACCACGGCAGACAGTTTGACAACCTGCCCTTGCGCCGATACACTGATCAATTCGGGATAAAATTGGCTTACTCCGCGGTTTGCCACCCTCAGAGTAATGGCCAAGCCGAAGCCGCAAATAAACAGATCCTTAACGCTCTCAGAAAAAGAGTAGAGGATCAAAAGTCCAAGTGGGTAGAGGAACTTCCGGGAACCCTCTGGTCACTCCGGACAACCGAGAAGGAGGCAACGGGGCATTCACCTTTTCAGCTGGTGTATGGATCCGAAGCAGTGCTTCCAGTGGAAGTGGGCTCAGAAAGCCATCGAGCCAGTATTCATTCAGATTGCGTGTATTCTTTAAGTCTTTATGCTTTCTACGGTTTTTCAAAAATTCAAGGTTTCATTCGGCGCTGTCCGGGGTATTGCATAATGATGCCTTGTACCTCGGCAAGCCGTAAAACCTGCCAAAAAAGGATACAAGCCCGAAGTATTGCATAGTGATGCCTTGTACTTCGGAGAATCTGTTCCTTTGGGCAAAAAGGCCATAGACTTATCCGAAACATAGCCTAAAAAATAGGAACTGATAAAGCCCCGAAGTATTGCATAGTGATGCCTTGTACTTCGGATGAATCAGTTCCGGGTGGTAGTTGCAACTCTGAAGTATTGCATGATGATGCCTCGTGCTTCAGATAAACTGCTGCCCCGGCATGGTGTTTCGGATAGTTGTTCCCTTGGATGAATTGAAGAAAGTGTCACAAGAGTACCATCTCTAGAGTGAAAACTCTCAGGTGGGAAATCAGTACTTTAAAAACAGATGTAGAAAATAAAGCAAAGTGTTCAAAGATCCTCGGCTTAGCCGAGAAAAATTATCAGCCATTCCAGAATTCAGAAGACCTCATCTTCAGATTTCTGGGGGGGCAGAGGGAAATAGAGAAATGGCACAACTGATCTAATACCCTTCAGCTCAGCCGAAGTTTGATACTTATGTCAGTTTTTTCACAAGTTGAAAACATCCGAGTACAAACGGCAAAAAGAAGTCTCAGCAGAAATGATTCTCGCTAGCCGAAGTTCTGCACTTAGCAAATATTTGAAAGATCATTCAAAGAAAGCAGTAAAGTGCGAAGATTGGTAAAGCGAAGAAAAAATATACACAAGAAAGCTGAGAAAGTGAACTTCTTTGAAATAAAAATGTTGAATTACAAAAATAGTCGGCAGCCGCCCACAAGCGGAAAGTAACAGCTGCCGAAATACGTACAGGCAAAATAAAAATATAATAAGCTGTTGTACGATAAGGCAAGCTGAAGCAAAAAAAACAAAAGGCAAAAACTCAGAAAGCGGCAAGTCTAAAGTTAAGCACATGATGAACCGCAAGATTCTGAAGACGACTGCCCGAGTTCCTATGCTTCAGCCGGAGGATCAGACTGATCAGCGTTGAGTCCCCTGGTGGCCTCAGCCCCAGCAGCAGAAGAGGCGGGCTTTGCACTTTGCCGAGCCTCCCTTTCCCTCTGCTCAGCTTCCAACTCCAGTCTTTCAGCTTCCTCTTCGGCTTCCTCAGCCTTAAGAATTTCAGCTTCAGCTGGAGTTGCATACTTCATGTGAGGGTCTTCGGGATTCTGGACCCACTCAGCACATTTAGACCAGTCAAGCTTCGGCTCAGCATGAAGGCAGAGTCTTCGGCATACTCGGAATCCGTTTCTGAAACCCATCTCATATTCCTCTTGGGTGTAAACACGGACTTTGAGTAAAGCCTCAGCATCAGCCAGCTTCTTCTGGGTCTCCTCCAAGTCTTCCTTGGATTTCTTCAGCTGTTCAGCGACTTTGGAGGAGGACCCCTTCAGCTCATTCAGCTCTTGCTGAATTTGGAAAGCCTTTGTCTGAGCTTGGGCCACTTCAACTTTCTGGATCAGCAGTTGATCCTCAGCCTCTTGGAATTTAGCCCTTTGAGCTTCAGCAGCAGCAGCAGCCTCTGAGAGTTGGACGTCTTTGGCCAAGAGCAACTCTTCAGCAGCCATTCGGCTGGCTTCAAGAGCCTCTAGACGCTGCTGCACTTCAGCTTGTGCAGCAGTTCCTTGAATTCGGCTCTCAATAGCAGCCTTGAACTTGGAGACGTCCACTCCCATATGCTCCTGGAGGAATTTTTCCCCTTCCATCAGTGGGGGAAAAACCTCCATCTCCATAGCATCGCAGAAGGTTTTCAGAGCTTCGGCAGCTTTTTTGCCGTACTCCTCAACCTCCTGCTGCTTCTCTTCAGCTGCTGCTTGCTTCAGCTTAGCAAGCTTAACTTCCTCTTCAGCCACCTTCCTTTCGTGCACAGCAGCGTCCACCCTATCTTGTAGGGAATCTATCAGCTCTACGGTGAGAGTCTGATTGTGCACGAACTGAAAACAGGGGCACAAGTTAAAAAAGTAAAAAATAATAGCTGAAAGGTTGAGTTCAGAAAGAAATCAAGGCAAGGAAAATTACCTGCATCATCAGCAGTTGGTTAGACCTGGCTGGGTCAGGAACTGATCTACTGGATTCGCCCATCCCAGCAGTGGCCTTCAGCGACCAGATCCTTGCCCTGTCTACTTCGGACATGCCAGCAAAATTGCCGAAGTAGGCTGCAGCTCCTTCTCGGTTTTGACCCCATATGAGGTCCCAGATGTGATCTGGGATTGGAATTCGGGGGGCCGAGAAACCCATTTCTCCAGAATGCAGAGTCTGGAAAGAAGGGAAGGACGACGATGGAGCTTGATTAGCTTTGGTTGTCTCAGCATCGTCCTTCTCAGAGGAGTCAAGTACTATGACCTCCTCTTCTTCAGGGGTGAGGACGAAAGCCTCAACCTCTCTTGCGATATCTGCCGTGAAGCCTTCAGCACTTGACATCACGGCATCTTTATTTTCGTGCTCAGCAGCACTCTCCTTGATTTCTTCTTGGACCCCTCCCTTAGGTCCGGGAGTTCTCTGATCCACCTCCATCTCAGGAGGTGGCGGAGGGGTCTTTTGAGGAGATTGGGGTGTTGGCTGGGGAACCCTCGGCGATCCATTGCCTTCCTCAGGTTCCCTTATTGCGACGCCGATGGTCATCGGCCTCTGCTGAAAATCATGAGGGCCGATGATGGCCATCCTTCGGCGCCTTTTCAGAAGGGGCTGCTCGTCCATATCTGAATCTGAAGACTCTTGTATTTGATCTTCGGGACGAACAGGAGCTTTGCCTTCTCTGTGTCTGTTACTCTCTTCAGACTGTAACAGACAGGGGGGAAGAAGAGTGTGAAAAAAAAAAAAAAAAAAAAAGAAAAAAAAAAAAAAAAAAAAAAAAAAAAAAAAAAGAAGAAAAAAGTTGTCTAAAAACTCACCGAGGTCTTCAGCAAAGCCTCGTCTTCTTCAGCTGCTCTAGCTGCAGCTTCGGCTTCAGCAGCTCTGGAGGACCCTTCTCCTCCTTCACAAGCCTCAAGTACCCGTGCAACCTCTTCGGCTGTGCGGGCAGCTTCAGCTTCTTCTTCCAGCAGCTGAAACAAGGGATCCCTCTTCTTCCACCAAGGCTTCTGCCTCTGATACAGAGCAACAGCCTCAATTTGGAAGTGGGAAGAGTCTAGGTGAACCTCTCGGCGCCTTGGTTCAGTGATAGGGGGAGCCCGATCAGTTACGACTCGTTCTCGGCTGACGCCAAGGCGAGCGTAATCAATGCCGACGTTGGTCTCGTCCCGTTCTGAAAAAGAAAAGGGGAGAAGTCAATTCAGTTAGTTCGGCACATCACAAGAAAGCAAAATGAAAGAAGAAAAGAGATAATTAAAAGGCCTCGGCCCCAGCCGAAGAAGATTACCATCCCTAAACTTTCGGCTGAGGCCGACAGCTGCCAGCATATTCTCTTGGAAAACATAGTGCGTATCGGGGAGCCAAGTCTCCGGGATATGCTGCATTCGGCCGCTGCCTCCCCGGTTCGGCAGCTTGCCGAAGATGTTCTGCTGATTAAGGTTCGGGTCTGGCCCGCTATCTTCGGGAGGACCTAAACTTCCCATATCAGGATCCGGCTCGGCAAGATACCGGGGAGCGCTGAAAACATAAGGATGGCTCGGCTCCGTGGGCGCCCTAACCCAAATCCATTGACCTCTCCAGTCCTTGTCTGAAGAGTCGTTCGGCCACATGGTTAGGAACGGGGGCCGAGACTCAATCCGATACCACCCAGAACCATGGCTTCCGTGCCCACTCTGAATATTTGGCACTAGCCGATGGAGCTTTCTGAAGCAGTGCAGGTTCGGCACGTATCTGAAGAATTTGCAGACCCATAAGTACGTCATTACCCTTCGGATGCTGGTGGGGGTCAGCTGGCACAGGGAAATGTTGTAATGGATCAGCAGGTCTCGGACGAATACGTCCAAAGGGAACCTCAGCCCATACTGAAGCTGTCTCGTGTACACCCCCACATACCCCGGGGGTGGACGATGGATTCTATCGGATGCTGAGGGCATTCGGCACCAATATCCATCAGCTTCAAAAATGCCGTAGTGCAACTCAATTTGCTCAGCAAATCGATATTGATCGGCGTTCTCTACCCACCATGAGTAGGGACGGTTCTTTATCATGGCCGAAGCTACTTCGGCATCCTCCCACTCTGAAAACCCTGGGAGGATATCCCAAAGGACAGCGGGAACTTCATCATCCCGTCCTGAAGCTCTCACCCCCTCAGCCCTCTGAGGAGGAGCCGAAGAAATGGGAGTCGCCCTAACCCCTTCAGCAGGGTCAGACTCTGTCCTTCGTCCATTCCAGGTCCCAATCCTGTCCCTGGGATCGGGGATTAGCCTTGCTCTTCTTGGAGCACGGGCTCCACCTCTAACTCCCCTCACCATCGACGAATTTCGAAGGAAAAAGTCGAAAAAGGGGAAAGAGTGCAAAGTCGAGGAAAAATGAAATAAAATCAAAGGAATTTACCTTGATCTGAAGCAAAAGCCGCCGATTTACGAATTGGTAGTGACAGGTCTCAGCTTCTAAGCTTAATGCTCGGGGAATTTGCGAAGTTTTGATGCGGGCTCTTGAGCGTTCTTGAGAATTCTGGGTTTGTGTTGATGAGTGAGTGGGGAGAGAAGACGCGCCTCTATTTATATCTCCAGAAATGGGAATTCAAGGAGTCTGCGTTTCAATTTCTCTCAAGCACCCCACTAAGTAGCCGTTAAACACACGACCTTGCAGTTAAATCGCCCACTACCCGTCCAACTTCCGCAATCATCCACATTAACTGTTGTTATCTCATTAATCATGGGTTAATTACGGTTTAAATTCACATTTTTGGATCAGCAAATCATTCACTTCCCTCCTTTTCTGGTTAAATCAAACCCGACCCGTCATCCTTCCAAATCGGGTCTGGGGGGCAAGTTGTTTGGGTCCAATTTAGTCCAATTGGGCCTGGTCACTGAATGATCCAATTAAAAGCCCAAGGCAAAGGTTCAACTCTCCAAATATGCTAAAGTCAGTAATCAACATCCTCAAAGCCATGTCAAGGTCAGTCAACGGCCCAATCAGCTTGGCCCAGCCCAACTGATTTCCGGGCCCAATCCGCCTCCTTCATTAGCCAAGGTATAAAAGCCAACAATTTGGTCAATTCTTGGTAAGAAAAAGACAAAGAAAAAGACAAAAAAGCCTCAAGCAACTAAACTCTTGCACAGCTTTCTCTCTCTAATATACTGACTTAAGCATCGGAGGGGCCTTCCTCGGCGTCCCCCCCGAGGCTAGTTTACGTGTATTTGTTGTGCAGGAAACCCTCGGCTCCTGCGTCGTTCGGACCGAGACCAAGTTCCCTCAAGATAAAAGGATCTTCCGAGATTCGATTGTTTTCATCCGAAACACTGCTTTTTGCTCGTGAGATTTGTCAATATTTTGTGTGTATAGTAATTGTTTCTCGCATAGGTTTGCTGTGATGGCTGTGATGTTTGGGAGCATGCTGAGTTTGCTGAAATCTGTGGCAAAAATCTCAAGGTTGGTTCACTCTTTGTTTTTGTTTTATTGACAAGACCTGGTGCTTGTAAAGACTGTTTTTAGAAGATTTATTTGTACATTCTGTTTCTATCTAAGGATTTGGAAGATGCGGAATATTACTGCCCTGATTGCAAGCCAAAGTTTGCATTTGAGCCATCATACTCTGTAGATCTACCTGAAGTCAGCCCAAAGTACGTGTTTACTTCTGTTTGTTGTTACTGTTGCTTTACTTTCATTGTTATCATCATTATTAATATTGTTATGGATAATTTATTATAGATATACAGCAAATACTTTTATTATTATTACTATTATTGTTGTTTCTGGCATTTATACAACCGATTTTGAGCTCAAACAATTTAGTAAGAGTTACTATTGTATGATACAGACAACTTGTGCCATCCGATGAGGTAACTGTTGCGTGCAATGGTATGGAGGCATCATATATCCCAAGCCTTCACTTGTAAGTTCTAAAGGTTACAAAAATTATATATTAGCTCTTTTAAATTCTTTTTTTACATTTTGCAAACAATATGCTATTAATTTGATTACCTGTGCTCTTCTTTTTAGGATTGTGTGTAAGTGTGGTAAATGTGGGACAAGGAAGTAGTCATTAAGTGAATGGGAAAAGCACACTGGTTGTAGAGCCAAGAAATGGAAGCATAGCGTCAAAGTCAAAGGCTCAATGATCCCCTCGCATCAGTGGGTAAGGCAGTCCTTTCTGCTTTAATTTGAATATGTCAAAACATTATGATTATCTTGGATTTAGCTAGCATAGTTGTCGTTTGGTGGTCTCCTTGTACAGTGTGATCATACTCAATACTCACGCTGTCGGATTTCGGAATCACTTATGATGAAGGATATGAGATCATTTAAGTGAAAGACTCTTGATAGTTTTTCATAGTATTTGTTTAAGCAAGGATATGTTTAGTGCAAAATTTTAATGAGATAGATGATATTTATGCAACCTTTGATGAATCTTTGTATTAGAAACACCAAGATCTATCATATATGGATAATATATTAGTAGGAATGATCAGTTGGGAAATGCTATATCTGCATATTAATGCATTAATTGAAGTAAAGTACTCAGATTTTGTATGTTGGTTATAACCGAGTCTAGCAGTAGGTTTGCTGAATTTAAATGACATTTCCAGGTGTTGATACAAAGGACTAGTGTTTTGTAGTCTATTTTTAATATGACTAGAAATAATAGACATTCATTTATTCATTTGCATAGAAACAGAAGATAATCTTTGTGCATGGCTCTCTGCATTTTTTATGTAATGTATTTAGAGGAAACAAAGAAAATCTTTGCTAGTCTATTTACATGAGAGAATGTGTATATGTAAATATGAGGCACACTTAATATATGACTTCGATTTTTTTCTTTATTCTATGTTATATAAGCCCATTTTCAATGTACAATTAGAAAAGCTCCATTTTGCATATCATGACTTATTATTTACATTTTATAATTCTCTCAGGTAGTTGCATCACATATCTATGCTGATAATCGGGCCCCTATTGAGAAATTAAAAGATGGTGAAGCTCCCCTTTTGACAACTTGCAATCAAAAGCTGCTTATAACTGTACGATGATGGTTGTAGCTCTTATTGGTGCTCACCCTGCGTAAGTATCATGAAAGATTCTATAGAATGTATACACTAAATTTGATCAGAGCAGTAGTTCTATAGAGTGTATAAGTATACACTAAATTTGATCAGGTGTCTAGTCATCAAATGAACATAGAATGTTACTTGGACTCCTCACATAAATCAGACTATAAGTTTCTGAGTTACCATACATTTTTAATTCTTGAGGCATGTGCATATATTGTGAATTCTGAGTGCAGTTCTTTTCTTTCTCATGTTGCTTGTGACAACTGGTATCTCTCTTTGCAAAATTTATTAAGGGGACTTCACTGAGTACATATAGCCCCCCCCCCCCCCCCTCTTTATTATTTTTTGGTGAAGATCTAGTGAACATAGTACAAAACCAATCTTTGAGTTTTCCTTTGTTCTAAGTTGGCTGGAAGTGGCCTGTGCATGTGGCCTGGTCCTGCCTGAGAGACTCTTGGCACTTGTCCTATGCTACATTTCTGAAAATCAGCATAGCAACTTGGTCCTGCCGACTGAGATGCTGCACTATATGTTGTGCTAGAGCTACTGTCACTTGTCACTTCTGCTCTGCCCTACCGAGGCTGTTGTAAATTGTTTATTCCAAATACTGGTTTGATTTGTTTATCTGATTTATGATTTGTTTACTCTGATTTGTGTAGGTTCTTGTTCAAAACGCTATAAGTTGATTGATTGATTGATTGTATTGTCTGGAATTTTACTTCTTCCGTAATAATGAACTTGTAATTTGGTGAAAATATACTGAAGTCTGTCAATTTCAGGAAGAATTAGTCTGGCCAGAATTAGATCAGTTGCTTCGGGATGAGGATGATGAAGTTGGAGGAAGTGGCAAATAACCAAGCAAAGAATTCACCAAATACTACTGTAAGGGCTCACAGTGAAGAAGGTACTAGACAACCTGATAACGGGCTTAGTGCTGGTTGAGAATTTGCCTAAAAATTCATGTCGTTCATGCCACTTTGTTTTTCGAGGAATATTGTAATTTTACAGCTTTTTTATGAAAAACAATGTAAGTTAATATATATGTAAGTGTTTATATATCATTTTAAGTGAAAAAAATGCAAAAAAAAAATATTTTATTTTTTTTGGCCATTATTGCCACCGGTTTTGACCAGGAACCGGTGCCAATAACCTCTTTAAAAAAAGCGGGAAGGGTTATTGCCACCGGTTAACCGGTGGCAAAAATATATATTGCCACCGGTTAACCAGTGGCAATACTTGTTTTTGCCACCGGTTTTGAACCGGTGGCTTTTTATACGATTATTGCCACCCCCCAAATGCCCACCGGTTCAAAACCGGTGGCATAGGGGGGTTTTGAACCGGTGGCCAATTTATATTTTCGTCTAGTGATTGTTGAATTCAAGAGAACAATCTTCAATTAATCTACTACAATGATTGAGTTTGAGAAGATCTATGCACTACTACATTTCTGATCTATTGCAACCCCCAAATCCGTTGCATTAGGCGTCAAAATCCGTGGCATTAGGCCTAATGCAACGGCCATGTACCGTGGCATCTGCTGGCGTTGCAATAGGTCTAATGCAACGGCATATAACACCTAATGCCACAGCACCAATGATCCGTGGCAATAGACCAATACCTGTTGTAACGGCATAACTTATCCGTGGCAATAGAGTACTGACTAATAATTATGATGAAATTGAACCTATTGCAACGGATGAAGCTAATTAATACAATGATAGGAGTACGTATCTACTGCAACGGATTGATATTTATTTTTTTTTGGTTTTTTGTTGGGATGGGATGGTAATATAATATATGTATAATTAGTCAGTACAAATTAAAATATGCTAACAGAAACAAATTAAAGTATCATTTATATATAATAATTATAATGCGAAATACGTTCATTATTGCCCTTAAAGGGAAAAGTTACAAAATCAAATTTCACTAATTAAATTAATTGAGAAAACTATAACGACTACAATCTTTGAGAGGCAAGCGACCAACATTAGCAGGTGAACAACAGCAGTAGAGACCAGCAACACAGCAAGCTGTCCCAACATCAACAAGCTCAGCAGAACGACAGCAGCAGCCAAAACCAGGCATGCACAGCACCATGCAGAAAGAAGTACAGTAGCTGACAGTGCAGAACAACAGCAGTAAAAGGAACAACAGCAGCATTAACCAGCCAAAACCAGAACAAGACAGCAACGGAAACTAGGAAACAAACTAGAAGCAAACAGGGAAAAGCAAGTCCAAACCAGGATGCCTTCTTCAACCCTACAACAGCTCAAAACAGCAAAGACAGGCAGAAAAAACAACAACAACAACCAGGCAGCCCAATAGAACCTACACGACAGCAGCCTGCACCTAACAACCCCACAGGCAACCAAACAGAGACCAGCAAGCAGCTAGCAACACAGAACAACAGAAGCCAGCAGGCCTACAACCTGCATATATCAAAGAAACCCAAAAACCTTATAAAAACACAATCCAATTTCATCAAAATCAAAAAAGAAGATAAACATCCATCATTCCTCTTTTCTCATATATAATTCAATGAGAAATAAAAAGAAGTAAAAAAATACCCGGAGGATGTAGTGGCTACAACAAACAATAAAGTCAAGATCAATAATAAAGGATAATTATTCACATGTTGCTACAGGTTAAAGTTAAAGCCGAAGAAGAATAGCAGCATCAGCTGCCTAAAACGCATAAAGAGCAACGATTTTTAAATTTAGTTTGGAATCAAGAGTAAAAACTAAGCAAGAACTCACAAGGGGTTAGAGATATACATATATAGAACAAACCTGCAATGCAATAAAAAAAAACAGTATTCATTCAAACTTGCAGTGTTACCGGTGAATATATGTCAATGACAGCATCTATATCTTATTAAATTTCTTTCGGGGTACTTACAAATGAATAAGCAAGTGTCATATTTTCATGGAGTAGCTGAGGTGGAATTTTAAAAATAATATATAAAAATAATTAATTCATATATAGACATGTCTCTAAGGAGTAACTGATTTTCATTCTGTCAGACCTTTACTGGTAACTGATTTTCTGTCTCTATTTCGTATCCACATAATCACTACGCTTAAAATGAGGCACATCCTATAACACCAAACAACATATAATACGGTATCTCTAATTCGCACTGTATAATGAGGGGTACTTATTAGAGGTAGGCATGGGCCGGGCTGGCATGAAAGTCAATCAAGTATGATAGTAAAATGGACTGACATAGTATGAGTCCGCCACAAGCCTTACCACAGTCACCACAGTTCGGAGGGTATGGATATTATTTTTAAAAGTTGACATGAACATGGCACAAACATGGTATGTCAACCTCCTTTAATAATCTAATTTACCAAACAGTATATAAAAATTACTAAAAGGATCTACTGACATAACACCCCCAAACGAATATTTCTTAACTTCTTTCAAGCACGGCCTACTTGAACACGAGGCATGCTAGCACATTGGCCTATCTCATATCCAACATTAGAAGTTGTATACTAGCAGTTCCTCAAACCTTGTATAGAATCTTGTATAACTCACTAATTTGCTCTTTTTTGTGATTCTCTTGCACTGAACAAAAACTCTTGCCAAAATGAAGCACGGCCCAATACAACAAATACGTCCACCATCTGTGTAACATTCATAATTCCATACAAAAAAAATCTGAACATCTAATCATAATAATTCACAAATTATAAACCCCAAACAAGGGGAAGGAAAGAGAAAAAAATGAACTAAGACCATAGTATACAAGACCTAGAAACCAAATCTCCCAAAGAAAAAAAATTAGAAATCAGAAACTGAGGGAAACCTGAAAGCTAGAAGAAACAGTACAAAGGTCAAAGATCCAGCAAGTTTGAATTTTTTTTTTATAAAGGGCTGAGATGCAGAACACCCCCTCAATTTCACTTTCTTAGGAGCCTTTATTTGATGCGCCATCAACTCCCATCCACCATATATTGCCTCTCACCTTGGAGGGCGGTTATACGATCAGACTTCATATATAGACATATAGTCATATCCTCGACCAAAATTGCTACTTAATAAATTCCACCTCAGCTAGAGCTAAAAGCTATTTATGTCAATTTTTAACTTAAAGCTATTTATGAGAATTCATATTTTATTTCATTAATGAAAAAAAAAGCTAGAGGTAACATTCGCAAAAAATTTATCTAATGGATGGAAATTATGTTTCAGTGTTTACATGGAGACAAAATGAAAGATTAGGAGGGCGGTTTCAGTTATATAATTAGCTATTGATAGGTAATGATCCCATTAGTTTAGTAAAATAAAAATTGCTAAGGATGTTATATACACAAATGACAGGAGGTATTACCATAAAATACTAATTATGACACTAATATAATTGCAGCTATAAAATTTAGCTGATACAAATAAATGAATTATGCAAACTCTGCAGTTGTGAATTACGGCAGCATAAATCATGAATATAATTATCATTCTCAAATTTCCATTAATATGATAATAACTTGAACCAATAGTAAACTCAAATTCATATAGACAACAGTTATAATTACTGTGATTAAAACAGATAAAAAAAATCTGATTTGAGACGAGACAAGTGTCAAGTGATGAGTGTACAAACTAACATATATACACTTGTATTTCTGCTAAGAATTGCAACACGTCACAATGGCCATTATCAGAAAGTGCAAGAAGACAATAAAAATCATAGAACCATACAGAAATAACAATCAGCCCATGTAAGCTATTTCTAGTTCAAAGAAAATATTGTGATTGGAGACATTAGTAGCAATTGTCCCAACATGTAAGAAGATGATAATACAAGAAGCCTCAGGAAAAAGGACAGAAGTTTAATAAGAACCAGTTACTAGACATTATAACACCAACTATAGTAATCTATTGTCATTACCTATACCATAACATTTGCATTACCATAACCAACAAAACAACCAAAAGCACACTTATTTGCAAGTTAAAAATCAACCAATTTTCCAATAATCAAACCAAATAAGAAATTAAAGATAAAAGAAGGAACCTGGCAAGAACATAAAGGCGAGAATCCCAAACGAAAGAAATTAACCTGACAGTTCTCGAGGAATTAAATGTTTTACAAACGAAAGAAAGAGAGGTAGAAATGCAATAGAAATAGCAATTATACCTGACTCCATTGTTGAGCTACCAAGCGACCAAGAACACCAGATCCAACAATTAGCAAATCACTCTCACTAACTACCACGGACGATGATGATGTTCCTGATTAACATTAAATAGTTAATTGATTGAAACTTTTTAAGTGTATAATTGTCGAAATTGGAACAATAATTGAAAGGGGAGAGAAAGTAGCGAGAAAGAGGAAAAAAGAGAGATAAAGATAGAAGGCTTACTCAAAGATCAGGGCACGAAGCTGGAGTTTGAGCGACATTAGCTCAGCAACTCTCCACCACCGCCATCAATTACAAATCAAAACTCACCATCGTTGCTCTCCACCACCGCCAACAGTTACAAATCGAAACCCTAGAAATCGAAAAAAATCAAATTTTTGAATGAATTTTTTCGTGATTTTCACCTCAAAATCGGCCTCAGAATTTTTGTTTTACCTTGATTATTTATGTGAGATGATGATGGGGAAACTAGAGAATTGGGGGAAATTGAGAAAATGGAGAATTGGGGGAAATTGAGGAAATGGAGAAATAGGGTGAGAATGGGTACTGTGAGAATGAGTGGAGAAAATGGGTGAGAAAAGTAAAAACGTGTTTGTTCAAAATTTTGGTGAAAAAATTAGAGGGAACAATGCGCGCTTCAACCTAGCTAAAATTTTCATGATACAACACTACCGTTGCATTAGCTTTCATTTTTGTTAAAATATCTAGGCTATTGCAACGGTTCTTTAGAGCCGTGGCAATAGCTCTACCTCTAAGAGCATTAGTTTTATATCCGTGGCAATAGCCTACTCTATTGCAACGGCAATAAAAATACCGTTGCAATAGGCTATCTATTGCCACGACATTTGGATAAGGCGTTGCAATAGCTCATTTTTTGGCGTTGTATTTGATCGAAAATGTAGTAGTGATGCTAATTAATGAGGGTTGAGAAAAACTAAGGGCCTAAGAAAACTAAAAGGGAAAGAAGATCCCCCCATCTGAAGTCAAACGTCCTATTTATATGCCCAAAAATTACATCGTAAAATCCGTCAAAATCGGGCTTCAGAACAGTAGGAGCGCCCGCTCCTCTGTGTGTAGCGCCCGCTCCTGGGCTCTCTGCATGCCCTCTCCTCTTGCAGCAGTTTGGGGCAGAATGTAGGAAAACAGGGAGGAGCGCCCGCTCCTTGAAGGATGCACGCCCGCTCCTATATGTGCAGGGGGAGGCAGAATGTGGCAGTTAAGGTAGGAGCGCCCGCTCCTTCTTAGGTGCACGCCCGCTCCTGCTTTCCTTTGCTTCCAAAGAGTATTTCTTCATGCTTATGCTATTTAGCCCATTCTTCATTGTACCTACAAGCACGAGCACACACATAAAAAGAAACGGGGAAGCCAAAAGATGCAAATTAGCACAAGAGGAGTTAGAAAAAGGGATTAAAGTAGGGGAAAGAGTACAAAATTGTGTTTAGAAAGCCATGATAAGTGGACAAATAAAACACTTATCAAATTCCCCCAAGTTTGCCAATTGCTTGTCCCTAAGCAATTCACTTGGCGCAAAATAAACCAATAGATTAGTCCGCTCAAAGAAAAGCACATGTAAAGATAAAAGAATCCTTAAGCAATAAAACTCGAGCATGAAGTATATGCCTAAGATCACCTACGGTCATGACTAGCCAAGGCCTAGCTAACCTTCCCGAATGTACTCAACTTTGGTCCATTCAACCAATCTTACCGCGTCCCCAACACAAAGTTCAAATTCCCCCTAATGGTAGTGTCTCATGACTCCTCGAAGGAGCCGGAAGAAAAATAGACAAAAGAAGGTTTAGAACACTCGACATCTCAATGATAATTACCCTCTCCATATGCTTGTGAACCAACTCCCTCCACCGACTATGGCTTCAACTACTCTACTAACATTACAAAACTCAAGGATTACGACACAAAGTTAAGGCATAGAGAAAACTAGAAGTACTTTGCAATTAAAGTCAAGCTAAGATATATAGCACTAAGAGCAAACCTAAAGAGGTTTCTAACTTTGACCCAAATTACAAACTATGAATAAACTTGAAACAAAAACGCACCCCCAAGCTTGTTGGATTGCTAGGGTGGTGGCAATTCATCACTTCTTTTCTTTCTTTATTTCTCTAATTTTTTTTTAAACTTCGGCATTTACATCACAAACTATTATTTATAATAACTTAAATATTGAACTAAGGAAACAAGAATGACATGCCTTAACTTTGTGCGAATGAACAATACATAACAACCTTCGTATTACTAAGAGTAGTTTAGGCCGCGATCTTGTGAGTTAGGACTCAAGTTCTCGATCTAGGTACTAAATCAAAGAGGATCCTTGCCACTCATTCAAAATGTAGTAGGCTTGAAAAATATTAAAACCTCACTTTTGGAAAACAATGTGAGATCAAATACTACCTTTCGGGGTTCAAATTCCTTTGATATGGGCGACACCTTCTTACCACAATCCTAGACCTAAGTCTCGTACATTCGGTAAGATTATTCTCACACTAGCCTAAACTAGCCCATTCTATGTTCAACCAAGGGCATCTAAACCATGCTCGAAATTTTATTACCAAAAGAAAGCAAATATCCATCACATGCAATCCAATATCATCATTGAGGACTAGTCTAAAAGTAAAATGTTTTTTTTTTTTTTTTTTTGGAGGTTTAAAGGGACTAAGAGGAAAATATAAACAAGAATAGAAGGGAAGGAGTTACCATTAGTCTTGATGTAGTAGTATCTGTTATATACAAGGTGGTAAAAGAGTAGTGATTAGTAGCAAAGCAAACAAGGACTATTATGAGTGGATCATACACATAAGAGTTAAACAATCATTCCACAATTCATAAATAAACCGTCATTTGCAAAACTAAGGCAATTATATCACAAGCTCACTTGAATTCGTTTTACCATCAAAGACACTAATCGAATCATCAAGCCAAATGACTACAAGCAAAGACAATATATACAAAGTCTAAACTAATTAAAGGAAACACAATTATTATTATTATTTTATTTTTTGAAATAAAAGGGGGGAAGAGGTACTAGCTAAAGAATTTGGATTAAGGGAAGAGGAACTAGCTAAAGAAGATTAGGAGAGGGGAGGAGAAGAGGAGGAGAGGAGAAACTAACTAAAGAATTTGGATTAAGGGCTTTGGATTTTAGGGAAGGAGAGGAGGCTCATCAACAAATATCATCATCAAAGGTGAAGCACATAAACCAAACCAAGCTCATCAAAATGCAAACATTCAACCATTAATTAACCAACCAAGATAAACGGAGCATAATCAAATTAAGCACAAAACTAGCAACATCAAATCCCAACTCTATACAAGGCCTAAATACTCCCCCAAGCTAGACATTTAGTCACCGTTTCAATGAAACAAAATAGGCAATGAAGTAACCTCCCCCAAGCTTGGGATTGGCACCGTCCTCGGTGTCTCAAGAAGTGAAAGGGGCAATGAAACGGTAACTAGAATGTCTAGACCATCTAATTACGTCGGCGTCCCGGCGAATAGTGATAATTGTAGTTAATATCTACATCACTAGAAGTGGCCGTGGCGTCTACATAAGGAGGTAGATCATAGTTGGGACAAGTGCGGTAATGGCCAAAGTCCGGCATACCTTGCTCACCTTAACCACCATCATAGCCGGGTGGAAACCCGTAATGCCCCCTTAGGGGGGGATCGAGTACCTCTGAAGATGAACTATCACCTCTAACCTCTGGGACATAGTAATAGCTAGGGTCGCCCCTATAATCACATCCCCCGGGTTGGGTGTAGTCATAGGGTGGGTAGGAGCGAAGCTCATCAATTGAATGGCGCGGGCCTTGCCAAAAAGGGTAGGTGGGTTGACCATTATGCCAACCCGGAACCGGCCCTTGTTGAACGGGTCGGTTGGGACAGTTAAGGTAAGGGGCACTAGTAGAAAAAGGCTTATTTGCGTCGCTCATTTATAGTGTATTTGCGTCGCTTCTATGAGCGACGCAAATGACTTTTAAGTCATTTGTGTCGCTTCTAGGCGCGACGCAAATAATAGTCATTTGCGTCGCTTCTTTATATACAAGCGACGCAAATGACTCTTCTGATAAACTTATTTTTTGTCATTTGCGTCGCTCCTTTATAAACAAGCGACGCAAATGACTCTTCTGATAAACTTATTTTTTATTATTTGCGTCACTCCTTTATAAAGAAGCGACGCAAATAACTCTTCAGATAAACTTATTTTTTGTTATTTGCGTCACTCCTTTATAAAAGAGCGACGCAAATGAATTTTCTGATAAACTTCTTTTTTGTTATTTGCGTCACTCCTTTATAAAAGAGCGACGCAAATGACTCTTCTGATAAATTTCTTTTTTGTTATTTGCGTCACTCCTTTATAAAAAAGCGACGCAAATGACTCTTCCGATAAACTAATTTTTTGTTATTTGCGTCACTTGTGTTTATAGGAGTGACACAAATGACTGAGTAGACAATACAAAGCTGCTGTGTTTGCGTCACTTGTTTGTTTAATGAGTGACGCAAATGAGGTGAATTTTTTTTTTAATTATAATATAATAATTGCCTTATATATGTTTGTAGTACCTGTTTTCCTTACTAGTGGTATAAAGTAATATGCTAACGCTAATATAATTGAAATTAAAATGCAATATTATTGAATAATGCAAATGTAAATTTCGGCAGAGTCTCCTTTGTAATTTGGCCTACCCATAAAATTGGGAATGACGGCATTATATTAACAACCTGTCCAATAATTTACATCTCAATATCATAGACATTATACTCATCATCCCAACACCAATTAACCAAATTACTTCATTTCAAGCCTATAATCCAAAACAAGAGTCAAACATGCGCTAAGTGGTAAATCTAAAGTTCAACATTACATATAAAATACTCTGCCCAAATTTCTCGGATCTCATTTATCTCCTCCTCGGTGTACGGTGTAGTTCTTGAAAAATCCTATCAACACAACAAATATACAAGAGGAAAGTTTTAATTCAAAATTGTAGCTAACATCAAATTGTATTTATCAAACAAAAATGAAATATTTGACAACTCATACCTGAATAAGATCTTCACTGCTACGGTGATGTTCAAGTATTTCGTACATATAACGCATGACGTAGTAGCCACACTCACGTCCACCCAATTGTTGAGGACACTACATGTAATATATTTGTAAGTTGAATAATTGCTATACTTCAATTATTAAGAAACTAAAAGTTAGGGTAAGAAATTAAGGTAACCTGTCCCAAATGCCATGTCAATTTACTTCCCCTAGATTGTCCACTTAATGCCTTAAAACTTCGAAAAGCACTACACATTTGAAACAAATAACATATATATTACCCTTACACACATAAAATCATGACATTAATAACAAACTAGACTTACTTTGTCATTGCAAACTTAATTGCTAAATTTCGCTTCTGCCTCAAAGAATCAAAGATGATGACTTCACGCTTAGCCATGCATAAGACCAAAAGAACCCAATGATTCCTACATAATAAATTAGACACACATTTGTAAAATAGTAAAATAATATCAACAATTTTCAAAGTTCAAATAAATACTAGTTCAAAGTTTATACTTTTCATGGTATGGGCATAAGATGAAATGCTTAGTTTTCTTTAAACCCACGACGAATTAGATGATCTTTAATATCAACTATATCACGATATCCCCTTGAATTATTACAGTCACAACAAGGACAAAGAATAATCTTTGATTTATTCTCTGTTTGGTATTTTAAGGCAACAGTGCTAAACTCTTCAATTCCTCGTAAAAAACTTGTACAATTTCGTTTACCATACATCCAACTTCGATCCATTTTCAACCACTGAATAACAAAATTAATTTTAAGATAATGTGTATATTTTGTAACATATATAGCTCCTTAACTATAAACAAGAATATAAGGCATCAAACATTTTCATTCAAAGTTTATATCATGTAAATGCAACTCCGGATGATCCAATAAGGTCCTTATCACTCCAACCTAACTCATTCTTGAATGTCCTATCTTACTAATAACTACTTGTAAAGTTTGGTTGTAAAGAAAATCCGGCAGCATTTCCCTATAGTTCTCCAAGCACACAATGTAGATAATCGGCTATCAACATATGTACCCAGAGAACAATCGGGAAATAGTGAGCCATGATCTTCTTAGACCCAAAACAATTCAAGTAGTTATCACCTAAATGAGATAGAACATTTAAGAACAGTCCCAAACCGGGGACTATTCAAGACTTACTCCTAATGAGTAAGCCCTGAACGGGTATCTAAGCCAATGATGCAAGTATTATTGCAATTCCAATCAATTATATCACAATTAAAAATCTCATACAATTCACAATCATTATACCAACCAGAACAAATAAGTTAATATTGCAAAGAATGGTTCAGATATATATACCACAAGTGAAGACAATCTCGTATGCGTACTACCACCTTAATCGTTTGTCCACAACCAGAACCTCGAGCAACTTGTGGAATTCACTTCCGCATAATTAAGAATCTGCCATAAGAAATTACATATATTAAACCAACATAGTTGATTCAACTTAATTTGCCATGTGACATAAAAGTTGTTATTCGGCATTGCTTATTAGCCAACCATGGTGTAAAACTTGAAGACCTGAAACGAGTGTTAAATGCTAGGTCCAACTTAATCTGCCATGTGAAATAAATGCTAGTTGTTATTTTGAATTTTTTTTTTAATTAAGGGTTGAACAAGGTGGTTGTTTAATGGATGGAATATTGATTTATAGTTTTTTTAACTTGATGACTGATTGAAGGTCACCTTAGCTAGGTCTAACGGATGGGAAGTACCTTTTTTGTCGCCTAAAGTATGTGAAATACTTCTCTAAACACACAGATTAGGTTTTTTTTTTTTTTTTTTTTTTTTTGAAAAGTGTTTCCTTGTTGATTAGATTTGTAAAGTTGTTTCTGGAAAGGCAAGAAAGCTGATTTTACAGCCTTTCATATCAGTCAGATGAAACAAATATTAGTCAGTGAGTAACAAAGACCAAAAACGAGAATTTCAGATTGCCACCTCCAACAAGTGCATACCATTCACAAAATTATGATTAACTGTTTTCTAACAAGTACAGAAAAAACATGTATCAGTCCTAAAAGACACTGAGCACTCCACCTTTTTCAATTGCATCCAAACAACATTTATGTTCTGTTTGCCTAACATTCATACTAGAGCAGCAGATTGCTACGGAGTATTATTTTATCAAAATTCAAAGCTTCATTGAGAAAGTCAAGAACATTGGCAACTTTAAAATCCTAGATGCATATAAGCAAAAATTAAGGAGTGAAGCTATAAAGCCTTAAAGACAACACAACACTTACCATAACACATCTTACGAGGAAACATGTAAAACATATTGTGGTTACATAGCCAACCTGCAAAAGGTGCACAGCAACATTATTAATCACAAGGAATGCCAAATTTCAAAAAATAATTTAAAAAAAGATCTGTGAACATAAACCCATCGGGAGAAGAGGGTTAAGACAGAGAGAGGAATGCACCTCCTGAAGCTTTTTACGTCGTCCTTTTGATTCTACAGGGAACCGTTGCAACATCAAGAAAAGCCTGCCCATAAAGACCATCAACAATGGAGGTATACAAATAATGATAAACAAAGCTAAAATTATAACAAGAATCTTCTTTGTATGTTCAGGATTAAAAAAAATACTTGATCTACAAACACTTTAAAATAGAAACAATCACTCCACCTAAAAGCTTAAAGCAACGGAGATATACTGTGAGAAACATGAATATAGCTACAAGAAGAAAGCATATTGCATAATCAAATATTTACATATACTACTGCTGAGATGAGACACCACAAGCCTTGTGGAGCTCCATCACCAGGTGCAGAAGTGCGAACTAGACTCTTTCACTACACACAGGGATGCGCCATAATGAAAAACCCAATAGAAAACTAAATCACCAAGAGTTAACAATTTATTCATGCGTTATTGACTATGCTATTTAGGCTTGGGTATGCCGGTATGGTACATATCCGTTTTCAGGGACTATGCAATATGCTCAAATGACTATGCTATTCTACAGACTGTTCAAAGATGCAAACAAGCAACCAGTAGTATATTGCAAAACAGCAACTGTAAAAATCTACAGACTAAATGTACTAACTGAAAACATGCAGGTGAATATATTAAACCAGTAGAATTGAGATGAGCCTCAATGAAAATTCAATGACTGAAATTAAAAAAATTCAATTAAATCTGCCATATAATTTCTAATTAGTGAACTAACACTAAACCTGAAATTAAACTAAGTCATTGTTCAAGTTAAATGCTACATTCTATCTACCATGAAAAGATTGAACATAAATAGAAGCAATCTTACCATAGGTGAAATTGACTTCAAAAATTCAACAATGTCGAGCCGAAATCGATTTTTGGGGGCGAAAATTAAGCGATTTTTCCACTCTAAAATTCAAAAATTCAACATTGCTGTAATTTGCTTGAACTTCCTCGGGTTTTTGGGGGCGAAATTAAGCGATTTTTCCACTCGAAAATTTCAGTTATTGCTCGAATTTTTTCAGCAGGATTTTTAATTGAATTTTTTGGGGTTTCTAGGGTTCGAATTCGTATGGAATTGAGTACATTTTTTGCTCGAAATGGGGGATTTTTGGTCGAAAATAATCAATTTTTCTGGGGTTTAAGGGTTCGAATTAATTAGGGTTTTTGGTCTAAATTTTTGCTCGAAATTGCTCGGATTTGGTGCCGATTATGGGTGTTGAACTTGATTGCGATTTTGGATGTTGAATTTGCTGAGGAATTGCAGTTTTTTGGGCGAATTTGTGGGTGTTTTTTGGGCGAATTTGCTGGGTGTTTTTTGGGCGAATTTGATTGCGATTGTGGGTGTTGAACTTGATTGCGAATTTGCGATTATGGGTGTTTTTTCTTTTTGTTTAGTGAATTAGTGAAAGGTAGGCGTGAAAAGCTAAGGTCAAAAAAGCGCAGAATGAATAACCTAAAATGCAACAGAGTTATTTGCGTCACTTTATAATAAAAATGCGACGCAAATAACAAAAACTGAAATGCTGAAAATTTGTTATTTGCGTCGCTCATTTATTAAAAGAGTGACGCAATTTATTCACTGCCTTATTTGCGTCGCTTGTCAATAAATAAGTGACGCAAATAAGTTTATTATATGCGTCGCTTCAATAAATAAAAGCGACGCAAATGATAGAAAGCTAACATACACTTGACTTTTGCGTCGCTTCTTTAATAACAAGCGATGCAAATAACTTTAAAGGATGGTAAAAATACACATTTGCTTCGTTCTTTAGAATGAGTGACGCAAATATGGCGACGCAAATGAGCCTTTTTCTACTAGTGGGGGAAAGTCTCCCCTCTCAACTTGATGTTGGTAGCTTCTTTCCGCTACAAAACTTTGATATTCATTTTGCTCAAGAAGTCTTTGGTTAGTTAAATTCAGTTGGTTGAAACCATATTCTACATCAAAGAGGGAAGAGGAAGAGGAGGAACCACCTACCCTAGATCGGGGGATGGAGGATGTACTCGCACGATGGGGTATAAGTACATCCTCGTTATTACCGGCCATACCACGTGGGGGCTGCTCACGTGGCACTTGCCACGTGGTCCCCACCGAGCTATTAACCGCCGGGTTTGGGAGAGTGCAATAACGCTTCCCATTGACTTTCCAACTATAGCAAATATTATGGCCCTCAATTTCAGTAAGGAACTTCATATCACTAAGTGCCTTAAGATCAAGCATGTTAGAACCTTGGACCGGGGTCATTTGGTCTAGATAAGACCCAAACCCTAACTTATTCGCAATAATTGAAACCATTCCCCCGCATCTAATTTCTCCACTCATCTCTCCACTTTCCCTTATTTCGATACATCTTTTGATGAACAAGTATCCCATGTTCACATACCCTTCCACATTTCCTTCGAATCTTGAAGCTAGAAAGAGGTATTTGATCTCCTCTTTAGTTAGCTTCCCTAAGTCTTGTTTAGAAAAACAAGCATAGCTCATGATTCGCATAAAACTTCGAAGGACGGGGTGGATAATGTGGCTAGCATGGCTAGACCGGGTTGTGAAATTGGGATACCCCGCAATGGTATTCCACCACACTTGCTCCTCATAGCTTGAGAAGTAAGTACCATTGGGGTCATAGACTTGGTTGAGGGTGGGCCATTCAAAAATTTCGTTCAATCTCGTCAAAGTTAAGGTTCTTTCGACATTGAACATTCTAAATTTTATCTCACATTCCAATGGCTCATCCTCAAGGCTAATGCGTTTCATAGAAACCGATGAAAGGAATTCAAGAGTTAGGGAAGAAAAGGTTTCTTCCTCAAGGTTCAAGAATTTTAGCCAACCGAAGTTTTCGGCTACTCTTCTAATTCCATCATCGACCCCTAGAAGTCGCATTGATTGTTGATGATAGAATCGGGTTGGAATAATTTTTCGCTTGGAAAGGTCATCGAATTCCTTTTTAAATCTTTTATCGATTTTTAAGGTTGGTGGTGGGTTAGGGTTTTCTTGTTGTGAAGGGGATGAGGATGATTGAGGTTCACTAGTCTTTCTTTTCTTAATCCCTCCGATGAATTTCTTCATTTTTGGATTAGGAAAGGCTATTTAAGAATATCACTCAACAACAAACAACTCCACACCACCCTTAACTTCAAACCCCCTTAAAATCCAAGAGTACATGTTTCACAATACAACCAAAATATATCCAACACACAATTTTTCAAGAACAATGCACTTCACAATTTCACAAAAATCAAAATCACAAATTCCCAAAATCTAAGAAATTTCCAATTATAAATTCAATTATCCTAAAAATCATTCACGAAATTTTTCTAACTATCCTCCAAAGACAAAAATACTTGCTTGAATTCACCTAATCATGCAACTAGTCACACAAACTCAATGAAATTAGCAAGAATTAAGAAATTTTAAAGAAAGAAGTTGAGTAGAGTAATGGATTATACCAAATAGAGTATGAAAATACTCTAAAACCCTCCAAAACCACTCAAATTTTGCTCCTTCTTCTTCAAGCTTAAACCTTTTACTCTTGTTCTTCAATGGAGGAATTAGGGGTTTTCAAAATTTTGACCAATTTTGTGTATTTTTGTGATTTTTAGAAAGAGAATTGGAAGGGGAGTGAGGATTTGTGAATTTTTAGTGAAGAAAGTGAAGGATTGATGATGATTTTGATGAGAAAAGGTAGAGAAAATGGGGTTTTTAGAGTGAGAAAGAGGTGGGTAAAGAGGAGAGAGAATATGAATAAGGTGAAATGAGAGGTTAGAAGTGAAAGAGGGTAAAAAGGGATAAGGGGGAAATCCCTTTTTTTTTTTTACACGGCAGGGGAGGGGCGCCCGCTCTGTTGAAGAGGAGCGCCCGCTCCTCCCTTTGAGGGTTGCTACTTCCTCTTTTTCGTCAGTAGGAGCGGGCGTGCAGGATGGTAGGAGCGCCCACTCCTACTTCTTTACTTCGATTCTGCCAATTTTTTTTCAAAATTCAATATTTTTTTTTTCGAGAGCTGAACATAGGAGCGGGCGTGCAGGTGTATTGGAGCGCCCGCTCCTACTACTTGTTGTAGGTTCTGCCTCAATTGCTGCAAGTAGGAACGGGCGTGTAGGGTGGTAGGAGCGCCCGCTCCTAAGGTTGCTGGGAGATTCTGCTTTGTTTGCTGGTAGTAGGAGCGGGCGTGCATTTGAGCAGGAGCGCCCGCTCCTATCTTGAATTTTCGAATCTGCCTTTTTCTGATATCCTTTTGCAAATTACCTACAACAAAAACAAAACACTAAACAAACATTCAAAATGTTAAGTGTTAGTTTAAGCTCTTTCATCTCTCCTTTTTTTTTTTTTTTTTTTTTTTTTGAGTAAAAGCAAAAATACTCGGGTTGCCTCCCGAGAGCGCTTCTTTAACGTCACTAGCTTGACGCAAATTCGAAAAATATCCTCAAGGTGGGATAAAGTTCGAAACCAAATTGTCACCATTGTTTTCATTGTTACAACTTGCCATCTTGGGCAAAACCAAATTGTTTTCTTGACTAACACCTACAACAAATTCATTTTCATCAATTTTCTTTGAATCCTTCTTCTTCCTTTTTCTCCTTGATTTTCCCTTCCTCTTCTTCTTGGAAGCTTTTATGTCACCCTCTTCATCCTTGTGAGTGTCGGACTCACCATCTTCAAGCATAGTCTTGAGGCAAGCAAGCATGGCAATCACCTCATCAAACCTATCCAAACCTTGCTTTGACTCATGGACATTGAAAAGAGGATTAGTAGTTGTAGACACCCATTTGTGTCTCTCCAAAACCAAACCCAGTGATGAATACCTTTCACGTCGAACCATAATCGAATGAGGTGAAAGTGTGAAAAGTCTAGTGTTGCGGTTAGTTTTTGTTAAAATCCTTTCTTTCTGTTTTCGAAAACCCACTCTTTTTTATGAAAACGTCAATTCCAGTTTAGTTTGGTCCATGATAAGGGTCCAATAATGGTTTAGTTGGATAGGGCTTGCAAAGAACTTTCCAACGATATATTATAAGCCCAATTCCGATGAATAATGAGGAAGTTATGGCCAAAATACTAAACTGGGCCCAAACCGGATTTTGTCTACGACCCAATGATCATGGGGAGGGTCCAAAGGTTTAATCCTATTCCTAAGGATTGATTAGAATCTTCTATAAGTTTCTAAAATATCTTAATTATCCTTTTTTGAAAAGATAAGATTAAGGAATTTGATTTAAATATAAACTTTCCTTTTTTTTTTTATAAAACTTTCCTTTTTTAAAGTCCTAATTCTATTCGGATTTAAACATATTCAAAGACAGTCAGATATTATTTTCGTGCCTCATATTTTTTATCCAAATTTTATATGTTTGGATATATCTTGAAATTATCTTTCCAGTGATATATTATAATAATAATTCCGAGATATAACGGAAAAGATATGAATAAGATATCAAACACTATCCAAAACTGACACTGTCTCACTATTTCGTTCATATCTTTTATTCTACAACATATTTTAATCTGATTTTGATTGGGTTAGAAAGTAGACTTCAATATCTTTCCAACAACATCTTATTCATCTTATTCTAATTCCTGGATAAAAAGATATGATAAAAACAAATTCAGCAAAAACTGTTGTCTACGAGTCTTATTTCGATTAAATTTAATATTAAGTATGATTAAAAGTACGATGCTTCCTATGTTCTTCCTAATATTTATGATTGTTAGTATCATGTTAGGGTTAAAGATTTTATTTTTATTGCTTAGTGACATGCTAGGGTTTGTTATTAATCTTGTTAGTATCATGCCTAGGATCTTGCTATTTTTATTATGCTTTATTATTAACATGAACATGATTATGATTATAATTGTTATAATGATTATTATTACTATTTTGATGATGATTATTTTATTTATGATTATTGTTTTGATTTTATCTATGATGATTATTATCATGATGTTGATTATTTATTATGTAGCTTTATTATTTATTGCTTGATCACACCTTTTATGCATGTTTAAAAGGGAATTTGTACTTGTAACCACGCTTAATAAGATATTTAATAATCTTGTTAGGGTTAATTGTGATTATAATTCAAGTGATCGCCAATAATAGTTTATTTGTGCATTAATATTCAACCAACATAGATTAAACAGGTTTAGGGTTAATCCTATTGATTGTATGTTAGTCAGAAAACGCACGTGAATACGATCAGAATAAAGTAGAGGCCTATTATTAGGGCAGGTTCAATCTCTTTTAGGTTGGATTTGTACCATCATCCCCGAACCCTTATTTGGTTCATGACCTTATGGAGTTGACGATCTCTTAGATCGTCAAGGGGTGTAACCTTCACCTCGTGAACGGTTTACAAGTTCCTTAAAAACTTGTTGGCGACTCTTTTGCTCTATCTTCTTCCCTTTTGGACGCCACCGTACTTTAGTGTATGATCACAGTGGGGTTCAAGCTAGTGGGATTTTAAAGGCTTGAAATTATTCCCTACAGTTTTTTGCGACTCCACTGGGGAGGATTTCTATTTTAATTCCTGAATTTGTTTCGGCAATGATTTAGAATGAGTGGATGAGACTCGAAAAGTTCTAAGTATTTCATGTGCATAATTTTGATTAATATTGTGGCATATGCATAAAAAGGTTCTCATTAGAAAGACCATCCGTAATGAGTCAAAAACATAGGATTTTTACACGTAGGAAATTTGAGAAATGTCTTTCACAACTAGGACTGAAATAACACCGCGCGAAACAGGATGATTTTATTGAGCACAGAAAGCTGCTGAGGCATGTGGGAAGTAGCGTCAGGGTCCAGAGCTTGGCGCCAAACTTTTAGCCGTAGCGCCAGACGCCAGTATTGGCGCCAGGCGCTACAGTTAAAAGTTGGTGCCAGTCTCTGTTTGCTGGCGCCAATTTCCCCTAATACCGAGCCAGAAATATGCGTTCTAATTTTGACCGGTTTTTCGTATTGTTTGCTCGATCCTACTTCCTGATTGATTTTTTTTTCTTACTTTTCTGAAACCCATATGTGTTCTACATATGGACATAACCCTCTGGGAATTCATGCTCTATCTACCTGATTGAACGCTCATGGCAACAAAGGGTACATCTGAGAGGTTGAATTCACCAAACCATGGAAGTGAGCTTTTTTTTTCAAAAAAACTCGCGGTGTTCTATCCACATGCGTTAACCCTTCACGGTTAGGCTTCTACGCGGTGCATCTGGACAATTAACCATGGACCCTATTTGACTAAACCATATCCCGAACTTTAGAGAACTAGAGCCATGGTTAGGTTGCGAACTCATTGCATCATGTTGTGCCTACTTGACTAATTGTGCATTATTTGTTGTGCATATATATCATATGCTCTTCTTAACCGTTTGTCGATTTGTGTTGAGATTATAATTAATGACTTAAAGAACTTTTCCTAATTAATTAATTAATTAATTAATTCGAGTCAATGAAGTTTTTTCTTCTTTTAATCGGAATTGACCTAGTACGACTTTAGGCATACCCCAGTTGACTAATAATATCGAAAACAGTCCCAGACCGAGACTCCAATATTGGTGCCAAAATCTGAGTTGTAGCGCCACTGTATGGTGCGTAGCGCCAGACATTTACTAAAAAGTCTGGCGCCAACCACCATATTATGACGCCAGTCCTGTCGCTTGGCCGACAGTTCGGATTATTTGTCGAGTCATCACCTAATGTCTAATTAATCAGTTTCCTGTTTAATTCGGTTAATTTTGCTGGCAATAATGCTTAATTGAATTAATATTCGAGTTTGGGCACTAAGTTCCATGGTCTTACAAAAGAGTCCAAACATGTCACTTACACTCAATACACACACCAATACACATGTCTTGACCATGATTAAGGGAGTCTTGTGTGCGCGCGTTATTTTTCGTCCTTTTTTTAGGGGGGGTAAGTCGGATATTAATCCTCCAATAAATAATAATACTTAAATTCCCTAAAAACATGTACATTATTGCTCCTTAAAAATATGCATACTTTTTGCATACCCCTTTTTTTAAAAAAATAAAAACCATAAAGTCAATTTGATCCGAGTCAAGTAATTAAAACGCAAACTGGCTTAATTTACAGCGCGTGGTCAAGAAAGGAAGGACGATTAATCAAAGATAACCTCTTCGTACAAGTCCAACCTTTCGACAAACCTATAGCCTGCAGGAGGAAAGCAAGAGTCATAATGGCAACTCAGGAAGAAGTTAACGATCTCAAGAACCAACTGGCTACTGTAACTGAGACACTGAAGCTTCTCGCACTTAAGATCGAAGATCCCGCGAAGCAACAACAAATGGACCTCATGCAAGAAAGCATAAGCAAGTTGTCCAGCGACTACAAGTTTCAAGAACTCACATCCCAAGGGGTCTCAGTGGATAAGGATCTTCTTCCGCAGAAGTTCAGTGCCAACGACATCCCAAAGTTTAGAGCAATCGACAACCCATACTTCCATCTAAGGGCATTTGAAACAATAATGAGTATCAAGGGTATCGATAAGAAAGTCTTCCCTTCTCTGTTCTCGCTATCTCTCGAGACCGTTTGCCAACAATGGTTCTTTTCTCTCGAAAAAGAAAAGACCTCTACCTGGGAATCCATAGCAAACGCTTTCGTTGATAGGTACAAGTGCAACGTTCAAGTCGAAACTGACCATAGAGAACTTGAAATTCTCAAGAAGAAGGAGAACAAAGGCTTCACATCTTTCTTTAACAAGTGGAGAGAAACCTCAGCTAAAATGATTGAGGTACCAAGTGAAAAAGAGTCCGTGAGACTGTTCATTAAAAACCTCCAAGAAAAATATTCAAAACATCTTAAATATCAAAATAACCTTCATACCTTTAAGGTTGTTTATGATATTGGGATTAATATCGAAGATGACTTGGCTAAATCTAAAGCTTCCAACAATAACTCCAACAGTGACTGGAAAGGAAAGAAGAACGACAATCCTTCTTCTTCCAAAACCGCCCATTCAAATAATGTTAGCGCCTTTAACCTGGGAGAAGTCCTCGCCATGAACAACCAAGGACAAAAGAAACCGTTTAGGAGAAACTTCACTCCTATTGGCATGAGTTATGACACCGCGTTTGATCGACTAAATGCAAAAGGTCTTATAACTCCCATTGGACCATTTGGAGATCCACCAGTCGAGAAGAGGTCGCCTAATTGGAACCCCAATGCAAATTGCAAATATCATCAAGGTAGGGGCCATTCTACTGAAAGTTATTGGAAGCTTAAGGAAGCTATCCAAGACCTAATTGACAGTAACAAGCTGCCATTGCCCCCTGCCAGTAAGAAACCGAGTATTGACAATGCACCTCTAGCTCATACTTTGGTTATCTCTGATGAAGAAAGCGAAGTTGACCCCTCATCTCTCATTAAGCCTGTCAAAGCAACCAATGTCGAAGAAGAAGAAGAAGAGACCTTTTTCGATGTCAAAGATAATCTTCCAGAACCAGCAAATGAGGTAGAGATACGAATACTCACACTGTATCTGAGGGAGACATCGCAACTGTTACATGAAACTCTCAAAATTTTGAAAGAACTTCACAAGGAATATGATGAAGAACCTAAGAGAGAATTCACAACAGTAAAAACGACTTATGAGGCAAAATACTTTCCCTTACAAGTCACCGAAAGACCCAAGAAGAGCAATAAAGTTTATACTCCAATTGGGATCCCGTATACACAAATGTTTGAAATGCTCTCCGAGAATGGCAAGGTCAAACCTCTCGAACTGAGACCATTTGAATCATTAAAAAGGACATATAGATATTACTGTCAATACCATCAGTCAGGAGGACACACCCTAGAAAACTGCTTCAAGTTCAAGGATTTGGTGCAGAAAATGATTGATAGAAAGGAATTAGTCCAAGTTCAGCAAGAAGAGGACATAAATGTTAATGGAGTATGGGACAGTGATGAAGAAGATGTCTATCTAAAAGACATAGTAGGACCTTCACCTTCCGTATAATACACCACAGACGACATTTGGGCTGAAGAAGATTCATCAATAGACGTCCTCACAAGATCCGGGAGAATACAACCTCCCGTTTCAACACAACCTATGCCTACTGTACAACAAGTTCCCATACCTATCATCGAAGACAATGACATCGTTAAACAATTCAAGAAGACAAAAGTTGAGATGAATGTATGGAAGCTTCTGGCAACATCTCGAGAACATAGATTAGCTGTGATGAATGCCTTGGATAAGATCGCGATAGATTCTGACACCACTCCTGAGGGACTAGCTAACTTCCTCACGAGTGACCTCCCTAGTCCAATTAATCTAATCACCTTCTCTGATAAAGATTTGCCCCCGGAAGGTGACAAACACTACAAGGCGTTAAACCTCACGGTAGTCTGCAAAAGGATGAATGTTCCCATGACTCTTGTAGACAATGGATCGGCTATTAATGTCTGTCCACTTAGGACTGCAAGGATGCTTGGCATAAGAGATGAGGATTTAACTCCGTCCACACAAGGAATAAGAGCTTACGATAATACTCGACGTCAAGCTCTTGGCAAAATAACCCTAAATGTGACGGCAGGAGCAATAGAACATGCTACTATTTTTCAAGTGGTAGACATCAAAGCCTCATTCAATCTGTTGTTAGAACGCCCTTGGCTCCATGATCTAAAGGTCGTCCCTTCATCTCTCCACCAACAAGTGAAAGCCATAGTTGGAGGAATCCCCATCACTATTGATGCTTCGCCAATGAGGATCAAATCAATAGAGAATCCAATCATTAACGTAGAGCACGACGAAGATGATGAATACCTATGGGGCTTTAACGAAGAAGTCTCCTTAATCCAAGAGGATGAAAGGACATCTCTTTGCCACGATTCTCATTCCAACATGATTATCAACACTATGCTGAAGAAACAAGGACACTTCCCTGGGATGACCTTAGGAAAGAAGAAGGGGATAGTAAAATCTATAGAGTCACCTGGCTTCCCTAAACTAGATACTTTCGGACTTGGTTTCGAACCGACTCGGAAAGATCTCAAGCGAGCCCAGGACAAATTGAAAGCACGTAGGGACACTCGTATTCAAAAGAAAGCAATTCCAATGGATCAGTACCCTCTTACGCTTAATGGCCAGTTTATAAAAGAAGGAGAGGACTATCCATGCCATGAATTTCCCGAACCATTTGTTGTAAATGGCATACGACAACCAGGATTCGAGATTTTCTTGGATTGCTACTTCACTGATGAAATCCCAGCTCCCGTCCATAAGGAGAAAGCACCCCCATGCTTTGACTTTAACGTCATGGGATTACTGTATGGGCGAGAAAAGGATGAGTCAGTTTATGAGGAAGACAACTCTTCACTCATTCAAACAGTCCTACAAAGCGAAAACTTCGACCCCTCAAAACTGATTACTCCAGCTGAAGGATTATTGCAAGGGTGGCGCAAGACTATCAAGGTGATTACTCTGAGTGGAAGGAAGATATCAATCACGACAGGGAAAGGGCCGATGTTTGAAAAATCGTCGGAGTCAAAGTCAGAGTCTGAGTCGTTCCCTATAGAGTCTTCTAAATCTTTAGCTATAACGCCTCCCCTTCCTATCTCTTCTCCTAGGATAATTAGTGATCAAATCCCTGAGGACATATCGCTCTTTGATGTAATGATCTCATAGTATAATAATATCGCTCATTCTTCTTACTTCTCGTGTTCTTCTCTAACCCAAGATGACGAACATTGCTTAGCTAACGATGAAAAAGATAAAGAAATTATTAAAGCAATGGAAAAACTTGAAAAGAAAACACCAGTAATTGAAGAGACTGAAACAGTTGACATCTCAAATGATTCAACTCATAAAAGAGAAGTTAAAATCGGATTAACATTGAATAAACAAGAAAGAACCGATTTAATTAACTTGCTTAAAGAATTTATCGATGTATTTTCTTGGTCATATGAAGATATGCCAGGCATTAACAGAGAAATAGCTCAACACACTATACCATTAATACCAGGAATGAAACCTGTAAAACAAAAGTTGCATCGAATGAAACCCGACGTAGCACTTAAAATAAAAGAAGAAGTTCAAAAACAAATAACTGCAGGTTTCATCAAGGTATCCAAATACCCCGAATGGGTCGCCAACGTCGTCCCAGTTCCAAAGAAAGACGGAAGGGTAAGGATGTGTGTCGACTATCGAGATCTAAATAAGGCAAGTCCAAAGGACGACTTTCCTTTGCCACACAAATATTCTGGTAGACAACACAGCAAATCACGCGCTTCTCTCATTCATGGACGGATACGCAGGGTACAATCAGATTCTCATGGCGGAAGAAGACATGGAGAAGACAACTTTCATCACACCATGGGCACTTACTGTTACACGGTAATGCCATTTGGGTTGAAAAACGCAGGTGCTACTTACCAACGTGCAGCAACTGCCTTGCTCCATGACATGATGCACAAAGAAGTTGAAGTATATGTCGACGACATGATTGTGAAATCAAAGGACCGTCCAGGCCATCAAGTAGCCTTAAGGAAATTTTTCGAAAGGTTAAGAAAATACAATATGAGGTTGAATCCATCAAAATGTGCTTTTGGAGTCACCTCAGGCAAGCTCTTGGGGTATGTCATAAGCTCTAGAGGAATAGAGATAGATCCAACCAAGATTAAAGCAATCATGTCGATGCCACCGCCCAAGACCGAGAAACAGATTTGAGGATTCATTGGCCGGTTGCAATACATAAGTAGGTTCATATCCAAACTGACAACGATATGTGAACCAATCTTCAAAAAGCTCAAGAAGAACGTACCAGTAATATGGGATGATGAGTGTCAAAAAGCCTTTGACCGGATCAAAGCCTATCTCGCAAATCCTCCCGTATTAGCGCCAGCACTTCCCGGAATACCTCTTATATTATATCTGACGGTTACCAAAGAGACAATGGGAGCCATGCTAGCATAAGAGGTAGAAAACAAAGAGAATGCAATCTATTACTTAAGTAAGAAGATGCTCGAATACGAAATACGTTATACACCACTCGAGAAATTGTGCCTCGCTTTGGTGTGGGCCACAACTAAGTTGAGACATTACATGTTGGTGCATACCGTTTTCGTGGTATCTCGATTAGATCCACTCAAATACTTGTTAGAGAAATCAACGCTCAATGGACGTATTTCAAGATGGATAGTCAACTTAGCCCAGTTCGATGTGCGGTTTATGCCACAAAAAGCCATTAAAGGATCTGTGGTGTCAGATTTTCTAGCAGATTTTCCAATAGAAGACTCGACACCAATACAAGACAATGAATTTCTAGATGAAGATTTGATGGTCACCGAAGATGATACTTGGACCTTGTATTTCGACGGAGCCTCAAACCAAAAGGGATGTGGTGTCGGAGTGCTACTAGTATCACCTAAGGAAGAACATGTCCCATCTCAATAAAGCTTGATTTCGACGTTACCAACAATGCTGCTGAATATGAAGCATGTGTGGTAGGCCTTGAAACAGCTCTGGCATTGGGAGTAAATAAGTTAAGGATATTCGGAGACTCCTCTCTAATCATCAATCAAATATCTAAAAGGTGGAAAGTAAGGAGAGAAAGCCTAGCCCCTTACCAAACTTATCTGGAAACTCTTACCGATCAGTTAGAGAAGGTGGAATACATATATCTACATAGAGAAGAAAACCAATTTGCTGATGCCTTGGCAAGATTAGCCTCAATGGTTAGGATTCCCACGGATATCGAGCAAATGCCTCTAACTATCGAAAAAAGGCACAAACCGGCATATATACAGGCTATAGAAGACGACGACCCAGTCCAAGACGAAGATGAGTAACAAGAATAAGAACCATGGTACACAGACATTCTCAACTACGTCACCAATGGAGAATACCCTCCTCATGCTGAAAAAAGAACAAAACGAGCCTTGAGACTTTTGGCTTCTCAATATGTACTCATAGACAACGAGCTACATAAAAGGGTACATAAAGGTCGCCTCTCCTATGTGTAGGGAAGGTGGATGCACAAAGAATAGTGAGAATGGTCCACGAAGGAATATGTGGAACTCATATAAATGGAAAAATGTTAGTCCAGAAAATAATGCGAGAAGGGTATTATTGGACTACCATGAATAGGGACTGCCATCAATATGTGAAAAGATGCCCTAAGTGTCAAATTTATGCCAATTTACAACACGTTCCTCCATCTTTGCTCTACACCTACACTTCACCATGGCCATTCTCTACATGGGGAATTGACATAATCGGCAAGATCACTCCTCCAAGGACAGGAGGCCACGAATATATTCTAGTAGCAATTGATTACTTTACGAAGTGGGTTGAAGCGCGATCATATGCTAAACACACTTCAAACATGTAGCGCTCTTTATCGAGAGAAATATCATTTGTCGATATGGAGTCCCACATGAAATGATAAGTGACAATGGAACTCACTTTCAAGCCGAATGTGAAGAATTGCTACATAAATATGGTATCCAACATCATCATTCGTCCCCTTATAGACCTCAAGCAAACGAAGCAGTCGAGGCAACTAATAAGAATTTAAAGACTATCATCGAGAAAATGACAGAAAATTACAAGGATTGGCCTGACAAACTTCACTTTGCATTGTGGGGTTATCGCACGTCAATCAGTACGTCAACAGGAAATACACCATTTTCTTTGGTATATGGAATGGATGTCGTACAACCTGTCGAACTAGAAATACCATCTCTACGTATTGCGCTAGAGAGTAGACTCGATGAAGTCGAATGGACTAGGGCACGATATGAAGAATTGATCCTACTCGACGAAAAACGATTAGAAGCTCTACATCACACCCAGTGCTATCAAACTCGTATGGCTAGACATTTTAATAAGAAGGTCAAGACAAGAAATATCAAAGTAGGAGATTTGGTATTAAAAGCGTTAAGGAAAAATGTTTTAGTTCCAAGGGGAAAATGACAGAAAATTATAAGGATTGGCCTGACAAACTTCACTTTCCATTGTGGGGTTATCGCACGTCAATCCGTACGTCAACAGGAAATACACCATTTTCTTTGGTATATGGAATGGATGTCGTACAACCTGTCGAACTAGAAATACCATCTCTACGTATTGCGCTAGAGAGTAGAATCGATGAAGTCGAATGGACTAGGGCACGATATGAAGAATTGATCCTACTCGACGAAAAACGATTAGAAGCTCTACATCACACCCAGTGCTATCAAACTCGTATGGCTAGACATTTTAATAAGAAGGTCAAGACAAGAAATATCAAAGTAGGAGATTTGGTATTAAAAGCGTTAAGGAAAAATGTTTTAGATCCAAGGGGAAAATGACAGAAAATTATAAGGATTGGCCTGACAAACTTCACTTTCCATTGTGGGGTTATCGCACGTCAATCCGTACGTCAACAGGAAATACACCATTTTCTTTGGTATATGGAATGGATGTCGTACAACCTGTCGAACTAGAAATGCCATCTCTACGTATTGCGCTAGAGAGTAGAATCGATGAAGTCGAATGGACTAGGGCACGATATGAAGAATTGATCCTACTCGACAAAAAACGATTAGAAGCTCTACATCACACCCTGTGCTATCAAACTCGTATGGCTAGACATTTTAATAAGAAGGTCAAGACAAGAAATATCAAAGTAGGAGATTTGGTATTAAAAGCGTTAAGGAAAAATGTTTTAGATCCAAGGGGAAAGTTTAGACCTAATTGGTCTGGCCCCTACATTGTCAAAACAATCCTGTCAGGTGGTGCAGCAAAATTAACTGACATGGATGGCAATGAATTCTCAAACATGACCAATCTTGACCAACTTAAAAAATACTACCCATAATTACTTGAGTAGGACACTCAAGAGAGCTACGTTCGGCCTGATTCCTTAGGAAGAGATATGTAGGCAACCCATTACGGGTGCGGCCACTTTATTATTCGACATCTCCGCATTCCAGAATCAACTAGAAGTCAACAAAAGTCGGAAAAGCTACTGGCGTCGCAGAACAGAGCCTGGCGCCAGCAATAGGTCGTTAGCGCCAGACGATGGTATTGGCGCCTGGCGCTAGACCTCATTAGCTGGCGCCAATCTGCAACTTCCGGCGCCAGATCGGAAATAAAATCTGGGCGAATTTCGGTGTTTTCGGAAAATTTTCGACCCCCGTACTCGAAGAATTTCTGGAAAATTAATTTTTTTTTGGTTTTTCATTGCTTTAATAAAATAAATTTAAAGTAACAATTTAATTGAAAGCTGAAATTTCATTAATAAAACAAAATTACATTGTTAATGGAATTTAAATAAGGCTGAAATAAATTAACTTTAAATAGAAAATTAACAATCTAATAAATCTAAAGCTAAGCAATGTCCTAGTCTTTCTTCTCCTTCTTTGCTCTTTTCCAATTCTTTTCTGTTTCCTCCTCTTCATCCATTACTTTAGCTAGTAGGCATCCTTTAGAGGACCTACATTCAATTTTAGAATAGATTGTTTCTCCTTCAGCTAACACCCCATGCTTCTTTTCCACCCAAACCTTTTTATCTGTACCTTTCCTTTTCCCCTTGTCTTTAGTAGTATTCTTCTTCTTAGGCATTGTAGGTGTTTTGAACTCAATTCTTGCACCTAAGCGTTCCTTGGCCGGTGTCACCCTGTCACCTAGACGATTCTTCACATCGGTCCTACCCTGATCAATTGAAGACTTCTTCAACAACCACTTCTTTACATCATTAGGTAAAGAAGGAGGAATCTTTTGGGTAATCACTTCCCATAAAGGTCTAGCGCTCCAGTACGTGTCAAATTTATCTACTTCTTGAGATATGGGATACTCATAGGGAGGACGAAGATCCCCGGAAGGAATATTTTGAAGCAAGCCATATTGTCTCTTTACTCTGCAGGGATAATAATATGTCACACGAGACAAGCTTGGAAGACGGCAGAAAGGTTGCTTGTTAACACCAACCATCCTTTTTATTTTTCACCATGGGATGACCCACTTGATAGCAAAATCACGTGATTCAAAGACTTTCTTCCACCCATGGCGCCTAATTTTAGGGATGCGCTTCTTTCTTCTCACAAAGCAAGTGGGCAAATAATTTTCAATGTCGTCCGGAGGGCTAATTAATCCTAGCCTCTCCATTAACCACATCTGTAAAAAAAATTGCAATGCAAATAAATTAATATTACAATACAAAAATATATTTTTTGATTTCTGTAATTAAAAATATTATTTTTCTACCTGTAATAAAATTGGAGAACCGCGGAGAGGTGCTTTTGGGTCCCTTTTCAATTCATCTAGACTAATCATAGTTTCTCCAACTATTAATGGCATTGGATTTCTCCCTGATTCAATTTGTTCTAGCACAGTGGTTATAATTGATTGACCCTCGTTAATTTTACCACTACTAAGACAATATTGATTAAGCATGCAGAATAAGAACACCCTTCTTCTATATATGTGAAAAGATTCAGAAAGCGGTTTATCAAAATAATAGCGTGCAAATTCTTTCAAGTTCACTACATTTCCATCTACTATTTTTGATAAATCCCTTTCCTTCAAGTTAAAGAAGCGCTCAAAATCCTTATAGTAATATGCATCTACTCTAGGGATTACTATCAGGTCTATTGCAGGGAAGCCTAAAATAACACCAAATTCCTCTGGCAAAGGGCTAATTTCATCATACCCTATTCTAAAACAATGTGTATCAATGTTCCAATATTCCAAAGCGGTATGTACGAAGTCTATGTCTAGATCTACCCCTTTAATGCCATAAATTCCCCCCAAGTGAAATAAATCCAATTTTTTTCTTTCTCTAGCATTAAGAGATCGACACCATTCATGAGAATATTGGGTGAAGGTTTTAGTGGCTAAAGACATGATTATTATTTTTTCTAAAGAGAAGAATAATTTTTTCGCTGGAATTTTGTGAATAATCGACTGAGCAAGGGGGCTATCTATGCACAAATTACGAGGAATTTCAACCTAACTGGAATACGAAGTCAGCGTCAATTGGCGTCATACACCCGAAATTGGCGTCACCCATCAGCTATTGGCGCCACACGCTAGGTGTAGCGCCTGGCGCCAGCTAGCGCCACATTAGCAGAAAATCCGCGCGTGCTCAGTTGCGTTTTGATATTAAACTGGAGTCGATTTAATGATTTTATGGCCCCGTTTTTATTTTTCTAAATATTTTTCTATCTTTTTTTTTATTTATTATTATTAATTAATTAAATATAGCAATTATTTTTAGTTAATTTTTATTTCTTCTTTTGAATTTAATATTAATTTTCAAAAATCAGCTTTTTTCTCCGTTTTGTTTTTCCTTTTTATTTTTCTTTTTTGGGGGAGAGAGTCGGATAATACCCTCCATCAATAATAAAAATGACGGAATTTTTGCGCAAAATTGCTATCACACTTGCACACACTAACATACACTAACACAATAGATAATAATGAATTTACAATAACATAACATAAAGTACAAAGTGTCTAAATAATAAGTCAAAGGCAAAGTTCTATAAAAAGTCAAAATAAAAAACATATACAAAAGCAAACTACGGCGCTGGAAGACGTAGGCCCATCATGCCATAAAACTGCGCCGTCCGAGGAGTCACCTCTCCGCCAGCTCCGGCCTCAGCACCAGCTCCAGTCTCCGTAAGAGGAGGGAAACTTAAAAAAGGACCGCTCCAGCCAAGATCAACCTGAGGCTGAGACCGCAGAGGCTGCTGCGATGACGAGCCAACCTCGTACATCCCACCACCTCTTAAAGCCGAGGTAGCCTCTCCTACCGGTGCAGCAGGAGCACCCTTAGAAGAAGACCCTGAGCCCTCAGCAGCATCGGCTCGAGCAGCCTCAGAACGACCACCTCTACCTCCGGACGAAGTGCGACGACGTCTTGAGCTAGACCTCGCCGGATCTCTCCGCCCCTCAGGCCTCGTACGGGTGTGAGAAGCAATCGGCTGACCCTGCAAAAAGAATTAAATCAGAAACAAGATAAAACTGAAGCATAGTGCAGAAATAATAAGTAAAGAAAAGTTACCTCTCGGACAGTGTCGTCTCGACGACAGGTAGCCGCATTCCTCATCCGAACGAGTTGGCTCCGGAAGGCATCTATGCATCGTGCCATAGCCGAAACCATCTCGCGTGAGAACTGTCAAGGAAAGTTAAGTCAGTAAAAATGCATGAGAACTGAATACAAGATTCTGAATTAGAACTAGACTTACCCTAGTCTGGTGACGAGGAATCGACCGCTCCACGAAGCGCTCGCCCTCAGGAGCCGGAGAAATCATCTCCTCGATCGGCCCGTACATCCCCTGGTAGTGGATGGACATACGGGGTGGCACAAACTCAGTGGGACCATCCTGATAAAACAGAAAGAAATCAGTAAGATATTACTTGGGGGCTACTCAGTAAAAAAAACACAAAAAGTTAAGGATCTTACCCCCACATCCTCGGCCGGTACAGGGGCGGGAGCCAACAAAGGAAGTAGCTCCTCAGCATAACTCCTCCCAAGGATCACATGGGACCGCCAGAGGGAACCAGACTCCTCAGCCATGCTCGACAACTCTCTCTCGTCGAACATGTGACGTGGTGGAGGAGTAGGAACGACAAAAATATCGGAAGAGTGCTGTCTAGCAACTCTCTCTCCTAAGTACACAACCGCTCCGTAGGTCCCCAGAAAGTAGCGGCGCTCAGCAGAGTACTGTGCGGCTAATCCAGGGACTGTCCATCCACCCCATGGTCGGTATACTACCTTAGGTCCCTATAAAAAATACCAATCGGGTAAGAACATGTCCAAAACATCGCAGAAGAGCAAGGCAAACAGTAAAAGTCGTACCGAGATGATCCGACTCCGGACGCATGCAGTAGACAGGTCCACATGGTGGCCGCCCTAGAGGCGCTCACCGGATATCCCTTCGGCGATGGTCTCGCCGGCGCAATGGAAGGAAAATACTCGTAGAACCAGATCTACAAAAAAGCTAAAGCATGAGTAAATGCTGACTAACATATAGGGCTAAACTTTATAGGGAATAATGTTTACCTCTACGACTTTCCAGAAAGCAGACAAAGCAATGTTCGTCCTAAAGGACCGGTGGCGACACGAGTCCCTCAGCGCGAACGAAGTCATTGTAGGCCAAGCTGGCCCAATCATAAGTCTCGATCCGCCGGAGATCGCGAACAGCAGGGAGGTAGTAAAGCAACGCCCTACTACCCTTGTTAGGGGAGAATTTCCCTAACAACAACATCAGTATAAAGATGTGCACCCGCTGCTCTCAGGTGGTCGCATCGTCATCAAGAGCCGCTGCCAGCGTCGAGCGGCGAATCCCCCTAGCACTGAACTGAGTCGTCTCGACCTCAGCTCGGGCCCGAACAACAATCGGCCCCAACAACTCCTCGACCTCTGGAGAAAAGACGTCGATACCGCCGTCGAACGGCAGCGGCACAGAAGTGAACTTCAGTCCTGTGATGAGACTGAAGTCTGTAGGAGTGACCATCATCTCACCCTAGGGGAAATGAAAAGTGTTGGTGGTGTCCCAGAAGAACTCCACCAGAGCGCGTACTACATGGTGACCCCCGTTGGAGGCAACCATAGCCTCGGAGGTCTCGAACAGGGCAACCAGTCCGCAAGACTCCCATAGGAGTCTCGTCTCTCGATCTCTGGCAATGTGCATCCTATACAAATTGCCTAGACCATCACAGCCAGAGTCGTGATGTCGTGTCCTCCCAGGCTCGGTTCCCCGTCTCACCCTCTCGGAAATGTGGTGGACAGGGGCAAAGAACAAGGTCTGCTCATCCCACTCTGGGAACCGACCAAGCGAAGTGGACGGTGTAGTGTCGTCCTCCACGGGCTCATGCTCCCGTCTAGTGTTTCGGGACCGTGAACCTGAGCCTCTTTGTCTAGCCATGCTACATTGTGCAGAATCATCATAAATTAAGGTTCTATAGTATCTAAAGGTTCGCCTAGCCGCATGATAATATGTTCGCAAAAAACAGAGTACGTAGTACTAAAACAGAGCACAAATTCAAATTGAGCATGACAACATTTTTTCAAGCAATCAAACAATTTCTTGCAACACTATAGTGATTATTGTGACAAATTGAACAAGAATTGCTAGCAAAAACATCAAGAACGGGTCATGTTGTTCTTCACGACCTTAAGAGGTCCAATTGCTCGTTTCTTCACCAAATTGAGTCAAACAAGTCTCAAATTACTCCCAAGGCAATATACAAACATAAACAAGCAATTTCATGGCATAAAACTTGATAAACAAAGCAAATTGAGCATTGTAAGTTTCGAATTTTCATGAAATTCGTGAATGAACATGCCAAAAATTCATAAAAAACCGGTGTGAGTTGGAGGAAAACTTACATAGATCGGGAATATGGATAAGAAGAGCTTTGATTTGCAACAAATTTGAGCGAATTCGGTTGAGAAATGAGTGAGCAACGATCAATTGAAGTTTTCGGACTTCTCTCGGGCTGTTTCGCGACGAACAGAGCAAGAAATAAAACGGAAAACTGAATTTAAAGAAAAATCCGTGTTGGCGCCAATCCCTAGTCATTGGCGTCACATTCTGTGCTTGGCGCCAGACGCCAATGCCAGCGCATGGCGCTAATGCCATAAGGCTGGCGCTGAATGTTTTTCAGCGACGCCAAAGCAGCCAGCCACCTGTTTAGGTTGTGCTAGCCTTCTGCAATATATTTTGGGTTCCTTGGTACGCCAGTTAGTCCCTCTAAGAAATTTGACATGATTAGGTAATCGGCTTGATTACGTAAAGTGATCGACCTGATAAAAAGATCGTCTCACTTAGCTTAAAGCGCCTAAGCATTGGCTCATTAGCAAAAGGCACCGACATATAGGTTCAAGAGCAAAGGGCACCGACGTACAGGTTCAAAGCAAAAGAGTGCCGACGTACAGGCATAACACGAGCAAAGTTCAGGCGAACTTTTAAGGATCGACAGGCGTGGATCTTCGGTATTTTCCTTTGGGAAATTATCGCATCAAATGAGGATGACTTCAAGAGAAGATGTCTTCGGCATCATTCCCTGGCTTGCGGAAAGTTTTCATGAACAGCTGAAGGTAATTTCGGGCGAAGTTGTCTTCGATCATAATTCCTGAGGCATGGAAGATGATCATAACGCGGATGAGAATTATTTCAAGTGAAATAATTTTCGATGATGTTCCCTTGGACGTGGAATATTATCATTGCGGAGGAGGATAGTTTCAGGCGAAGCAATCTTCTAATTTGGAAGCAGTTACGGGCATAGCGGTTTTCAAGCGGGTTGATAATCTCTAGCTTGCAGGAGGTCATCAAAACAGTAAAGCGGCAGCAAATTGGTTACTTTCAGAGACGTGTGCTCGACGGTGCAAGATACGCATTTCTTAACTCTTTTATCTGTTTAACTAATGCTAGTTTTGCAGGTATCGGCGTTATAATATTGATTTAGGATCGCAGAACGTTCTGAATCATTCTCCGTCCCTATCGATACTTTGACTTTTGTTTTCGAAACTTGCGTTTCTCCAAACTCAGTCAAAGTGGGGGCTTCTGTAGACACCCATTTGTGTCTCCCCAAAACCAAACCCAGTGATGAATACCTTTCACGTTGAACCATAATCGAATGAGGTGAAAGTGTGAAAAGTCTAGTGTTGCGGTTAGTTTTTGTTAAAATTCTTTCTTTCTGTTTTCGAAAACCCACTCTATTTTATGAAAACGTCAATTCCAGTTTAGTTTGGTCCATGATAAGGGTCCAATAATGGTGTAGTTGGATGGGGCTTGCAAAGACCTTTCCAACGATATATTATAAGCCCAATTCTGATGAATAATGAGGAAGTTATGGCCAAAATACTAAACTAGGCCCAAACCGGATTTTGTCTACGACCCAATGATCATGGGGAGGGTCCAAAGGTTTAATCCTATTCCTAAACTAATTAGGATTGATTAGAATCTTCTATAAGTTTCTAAAATATCTTAATTATCCTTTTTTGAAAAAATAAGATTAAGGAATTTGATTTAAATATAAACTTTCCTTTTTTTATAAAACTTTCCTTTTTTAAAGTCCTAATTCTATTCGGATTTATACATGTTCAAAGACAGTCAGATATTATTTTCGTGACTCATATTTTTTATCCAAATTTTATATGGTTGGATATATCTTGAAATTATCTTTCCAATGATATATTATAATAATAATTCCGAGCTATAACGGAAAAGATATGAATAAGATATCAAACTCTATCCAAAACTGACACTGTGTCACTATTTCGTTCATATCTTTTATTGTACAACATATTTTAATCTTATTTTAATTGGGTTAGAAATTATACTTCAATATCTTTCCAACGACATCTTATTCATCTTATTCCGATTCCTGGATCAAAAGATATGATAAAAACAAAATCCGCAAAAACTGCTGTCTACGAGTCTTATTTCGATTCGAATTTGGATTCTTTTCTTAAATCTTCGGCCCTCTTTTTTCCTATAAATAGAGGTCATATCTCCCCTTTTTCAATCACCAACTCTCATCAAGATTTTCTTGATTATTCTCTCTCTCTCTCGTTTTCTAAACTAGCCTTTTCTCAAATAAATAATTCCGCATTCACAAGATCTAGAAACAGCTAGCTATATTCGAAGTTGCTTTCGCCCTAGACGTGAAAGGTTTTAATTTCTGAGGGTTTGGTCCCAAATCTCTATTTCAATTATTTAATTTAATTGTTTGATTATTATTTTCCTTGAAGTTACTAACGTGTGTATTTTGTTATTAGAAAGAGGTACGAGGCATCCAAGTAAGTACTTTAATGGTTTAATTGATATTATGATGTAGAAATCATGCTTAGATTGTTATTTTAATTCCTAGTATCATGTTTAGGGTAAATTTAATATTAAGTATGATTAAAAGTACGATGCTTCCTATGTTCTTCCTAATATTTATTATTGTTAGTATCATGTTAGGGTTAAAGATTTGATTTTTATTGCTTAGTGACATGCTAGGGTTTGTTATTAATCTTGTTAGTATCATGTCTAGGATCTTGCTATTTTTATTATGCTTTAATATTAACATGAACATGATTATGATTATAATTGTTATAATGATTATTATTACTATTTTGATGATGATTATTTTATTTATGATTATTATTGTTTTGATTTTATCTATGATGATTATTATCATGATGTTGATTATTTATTATGTTGCTTTATTATTTATTTCTTGATCACACCTTTTATGCATGTTTAAAAGGGAATTTGTACTTGTAACCACGCTTAATAAGATATTTAATAATCTTGTTAGGGTTAATTGTGATTATAATTCAAGTGATCGCCAATAATAGTTTATTTGTGCATTAATATTCAACCAACATAGATTAAACAGGTTTAGGGTTAATCCTATTGATTGTATGTTAGTCAGAAAGCGCACATGAATACGATCAGAATAAAGTGGATGCCTATTATTAGGGCAGGTTCAATCTCTTTTAGGTTGGATTTGTACCATCATCCCCGAACCCTTATTTGGTTCATGACCTTATGGAGTTGACGATCTCTTGGATCGTTAAGGGGTGTAACCTTCACCTCGTGAACGGTTTACAAGTTCCTTAAAAACTTGTTGGCGACTCTTTTGCTCTATCTTCTTCCCTTTTGGACGCCACCGTACTTTAGTGTATGATCACAGTGGGGTTCAAGCTAGTGGGATTTTAAAGGCTTGAAATTATTCCCTACAGTAGCACAAAGCATTCTCAACATATGCAAATCATTACCACCAATAGCATCTAAGGTCATGTAATCTTTTATGGAGGAAGGACATCCTCTCTTGGGGTCAATAATAAGACAAAATTCATCATCACCCACTTTTAATGTGAGTTTTCCTTCCCTTACATCAATTATTGCACCACCTGTTGCTAAGAAAGGTCGACCTAGGATAATAGGGGTGAGGGCATCTTCCATCATTCCTAGCACAATAAAATCAACCGGAATGGTGAAATTACCAACCTTGAGAGGGACATCCTCTACCTTACCCTTAGGGAATTTGGTGGATCCATCGGCAAGTTGAAGAGTGATATTAGTGGGTACCAAACCACCAATACCAAGCTTCTCATAAACCGAGAAAGGCATCAAACTCACACTAGCTCCTAAATCACATAGGGCATTTTCAAAGGAAGTGTTCTTAATAGAGCAAGGAATGGAGAAGCTTCCGGGATCTTTTAGTTTAGTGGGAGAGTGGTTTTTGATAATTGCACTACAATTTTCGGTTAAGCTCACCGTGGTGGACTCACTCGTGCCAACTATCTCATCCTCTCTTAACTTAGACACCTCAAATTGTTTTTCTTCTCCAACCTCCTCATTGTCACTCTCTTTTTGCAAGCTCATGGGTGGAGTTTCATCTATGCTAGTCCCACATCTAGTCATGATTGCCTTACAATGTTCTTCTTGACTAGGTGAAGAGGTGCTAGAATTGTTGCTTTTAAGTGCATTAATTAGTTGAGTTAATTGAGTTTCTAGCATCTTATTGTGGACTTGCACTTGCTTGATAGTCTCCTCTAAGTCATTGGTTTTCTTAGTTTGAGCATTAACAAATTTTTCCATTGTTATTTCTAGGCTTGACTTAGGAGGGGGAGCTTGAATTTGAAGAGGAGGTTGAGGGATAGGATCAAGGGTAGGTTTATTTCCTCCATTAAAACCGGGTGGTTTGTTGTTGGACGAATATTGACCTCTTTGGTGATACCTATTGTCATTTTGTTGATTTACTTGGTTGTTTGACACATAGTTACCACTACCTTGGTTCCTATAATTTCCTTGATTATTGTTTTGAACATTCCTTTGGCCACTATATTGACCTTGACCATTTCCTTGGGTTTGGCCCCCTTTCCAACCAAAGTTTGGGTGATGTTTCCATCCCTCATTATAGGTGTTGGAATAAGGGTCATACCTAGGATTGGTTTGACCATTGTTAATTGCATTTACTTGTTCCATGGAAGGGGAAGGGAAACATGAATCATTTGACAAATAGTATTCCGAAGTCACATGATCATCACTTCCACAAGTATCACAAGACATCATTTGTATTGACATGTTTTCATTTAATGAACTAGATGCATGTGAATTTTGACGTGGGGAAGGGGATAGAGAAGAGGATTGCAATTGATCAAACTTAGAAGATAAAGCATCTAATTTTGAGTTAATCATGTTTATAGCATTTACCTCGTACTTTCCTCCTTTCTTGGAAGTGCTCCTCTCATCGGGGATCCAATCGGTGTAGTTTTGAACTACATCCTCAATGATCTTTAGTGCCTCCATGGGTGGCTTGTTCATGATAGGTCCTCCCGATGCTCCATCCAAGAGTATGCGGTCCGATCTCAAGAGTTCTCTATAAAACCCATGGAGCAAGAGCCAATCTTCCATGCCATGGTGGGGGCATTTTTGTTGGTAGCTCTTGAATCTCTCCCAAGCATCATAAAGAGACTCATCGGGCTCTTGTTGAAAGTTCGAAATCTTGGACCTCAACTCCACCGTTTTCCCAAGAGGAATGAACCTCCCGAGGAATGCCGAAGTCACCTCATTCCATGTGTTCAATGAGTTCGGAGGCAACCTATCAAGCCAATCACTTGCCTTGCCCGTTAAAGAGAATTTGAACATACTTAAGAGAATGTACTCCGGAGACACCCCATTTGCCTTCACGGTGCTACAATACCGTGTGAATTGCTTGAGATGTGCAATGGGATCTTCATGCTTTGCCCCGGAGAATTGATGACCCTCAATCAAGGTGATAAGGGCGGGCCTTATCTCAAAATTGTTTGCTTCAATAGCGGGAGTAGCAATCCCACTTGCTTCTTGATATGGAGGAGGAACACCAAACTCTCTCAAAGTCTTGTTCGGAGCGACCATTTAAAAGTCTTGAAAAGGTGAAGAAGTTGGAGAATTTATCCTTGGTGACTCTAATGGAATGGTGTCTCCACTAGACTCACTAGAACTAGAGTGATCGGATTCCACTACCACTCGTGGCTCACTTAATGTAGCACCACTAGCTATATTATCGCCCTCTTTTCTCTTCGATTTGCCCTTACCACTTTTTCAAGCTCCAGATTCAACGGCACAAGAGGAAGTGTCCTATTGCTGCGTTTGGGCATAAACAAAGAAGACTAGGTGGGAGATTAGTAGGTTAGTCAAAGAAAATAAAGAAAAATAAAGCTATACAAATGAACTAGTCTCACATATCTCATAAGTAACTCAATGCTTAACGCCATTCCCCGGCAACGGCGCCATTTTGGTAGAAGGAATAATCGGTCGTTGGACAATCACCCTCAAGCCAAACAATATTTCTACCTAGAACAACCTAAGAAAAGTCTAGGGTAAGTAGAGGATCGTATCCACAGGGAATGGGTAAGTACACTGAGAGTATGAAACGGTTGCAATCTAATTCGGTCACAAATTGGGGGTTTTGATTAGGTAACTACTATGGAGACGAACACTAGGGGGAAATAGGGATCGACTCCAACCAAACCAACGGATCAAAACAATAGGCAAGCATGAACTAACACAAATTGGGTGATAGAGAGGGCACTCAACATTGCCTTCTTTCGAAGCCACAACACTAAGCATTCCTAAACCAAACTCAACTAATAAGATAGGTCAACCAAGTCTTAACGATGAGAAGTAGACTACTAACTCGGGTTTGTCTTTCGATCGGTCCAAGAAAGCATTAAGGCACAAGCAATTGAGATTTCTCACCTAATTGTTGCAACTAACACTACTACATCATTCAAACAAGGGACCGTAATCAAGAGGAATTTAGCATAATCATATGAGAAAAGGCTCACAACTAGACTCCATCTCTCAACGTAAGCATAGAAGTGAATACATGAGCAATAAGTGGCCATCCAATTACACATGCAATTAACCAATTCTTTAACAATCAATCATCAACCCAAAATGAACATGCAAGCACATACATCAATCAACCCATGGCTTGGTTGGGTCTTCACCAAACCCCTAGCTAATTAACTACTCACTAAACATGGTGAAGGACATCAAAATAACAAGTTCCAATTCAAACATTAAATTAACAAGTTGAGAGGAGTAGTAAGAATAAGGTAGATTGGACATGCAACAACAATTAAGCAAGATTAAGAGAGGAATTAACAATTCAAAGTTAATAAAAACTGAAATTAAAGAGTAAGAGATAGAGGAAAGAGATTACTTAAAATGCTTCAAAGTTGAGAAATTGTTGAATTCAAGAGAACAATCTTCAATTAATCTACTACAATGATTGAGTTTGAGAAGATCTAAGCTAATTAATGAGGGTTGAGAAAAACTAAGGGCCTAAGAAAACTAAAAGGGAAAGAAGATCCCCCCATCTGAAGTCAAACGTCCTATTTATATGCCCAAAAATTACATCGTAAAATCCGTCAAAATCGGGCTTCAGAACAGGAGGAGCGCCCGCTCCAGTAAGTAGGAGCGCCCGCTCCTCTGTGTGGAGCGCCCGCTCCTGGGCTCTCTGCATGCTCTCTCCTCTTGCAGCAGTTTGGGGCAGAATGTAGGAAAACAGGGAGGAGCGCTCGCTCCTTGAAGGTTGCACGCCCGCTCCTATATGTGCAGGGGGAGGCAGAATGTGGCAGTTAAGGTAGGAGCGCCCGCTCCTTCTTAGGTGCAAGCCCGCTCCTGCTTTCCTTTGCTTCCAAAGAGTATTTCTTCATGCTTATGCTATTTAGCCCATTTTTCATTGTACCTAAAAGCACGAGCACACACATAAAAAGAAACGGGGAAGCCAAAAGATGCAAATTAGCACAAGAGGAGTTAGAAAAAGGGATTAAAGTAGGGGAAAGAGTACAAAATTGTGTTTAGAAAGCCATGATAAGTGGACAAATAAAACACTTATCATAAATCCAAAAGAGTTCCTAAACAAATATTATTCTTTTTCGAGTAGTACACGATGATTAATATCTCAATCTCCAAAACAATATTTTTCCCAAATTCAAGAAATCAACAGTATAGAAATTTAATATATTTTGCTTCTAAATTGTTGGTAAATACCTGTTGATTCCAATAGCAAAATAGAGAAGATGAAAGGGAAAATACTTGATTGAAGATCTCAAACTCACAGTCGCGCCGTGGAACAAAATCCACTGCCTTAGAAGCGAAATACGCCACCACTGGTACAGGTTTCCTAATGACGCACGCCCCCCAAGTTTAACGCAACTCTCTCCGTAATCCGTGCACCCGAACTCGAAGAGTGGAATTGCTCAAGAACTGTTCAGATCTCAAAAGGTAGGTTTGTGTTTTCGGCTAGAAAGTGAATAAATCTCATGAAAAGGTAAGACTCGTATTTATATGAGTCTTGGAAAAAGGAAACACGTAAACAAACCGACATAGGAAAAAGGCGGGCCCGATCGGGCGAGCTGTCGCCCGATCGGGCGCGAGATCAAGTTTTTCCAGACGTAGTGTCGCGCCCGGTCGGGCGGACACCGCCCGATTGAGCGATATGAAATCCCCATTCCGGGCGAGCCATCGGGCAAAACCGCCCGATCGGGCTCGTCAAAACTTGAGTCCGCCGCCCGGTCGAGCGAAGCCCGCCCGATTGGGCGCGAGAGATCTCTATTTTTCCTTGACCACCTCCGCCCGATCGGGCGCAAGTCATCCGTTTGCATTACTATTTCCAACATTTATATATTGAAAAAACTAATAGTGTTATAACAATATAAAATAAAAGGCAAAATCCGACAATACTATATCTGTTTCATATTATATGCAACAATTGAATTTTTTATACCAATTAGTTGCTAGTAAAAGAGACCATGTTTATAAAAAAAAATTAAGATTTCCTCACTTCAAACAAAATATTGTTTTATCAATAATTTTCTACAAAATATCTAAAATTTATCTAATTACAAACCTCATCTAACTGGAAAGATATATAGAATTAAATAAAAGATTAGGGATAGAAGTGTATCTTGTAAATTACTAATCCTATCTAAATGTTCATCGATCTACAATTCTACACCATTACTATTACTTCTCTATGATCTACCCTAAAAACAAAAATAAGAATTGTTAAATTATACAATCATAACAACATACTCACATGAGTATGCATGTTGTATAATATGTGATTTCAAGACAAGTTTACTGGATTTTAAAGGTGTATGATCTAATAGCAAATTCAAAGTGATAAATAGAAATAAATCTTGTACTTTATATCTATTTATATTACCAAAGATTAATGCTAAGTAACAAGGAAAATTAATTAATAACTTAGCTAGTTGATGGAAAAATAATAATATACTTGTATAGCAGCAATTTCTATAGAATTTCAAAAAATTGCAATCAAGTACTTCCTCCGTCCCTAAATAACATTCCTCTTTCTCTTTATTATATGAGGAATGAATGCTAGAAAGAGGAATGTAATTTAGGAACGGAGGGAGTAATTAAATATTTGCAGCAATATTATTATAGTAACCAAATAATAGAGTGAAATTAATTATAGAAATTCAACAAATACATAAAACGTATTTGAAGTGATGGATCAATTAATCAAAGAACCATAACAATAGGGTGTATTATATATTTATATGGAATAGCAAAAATTAATATCAAAGCTACATCATTAGATGGAAAAATTAGCAATTACCGAATTACGAGTTGTCACGAAAAGATTTTTCCGTAGTTTCATTAGAGTGTAGAGAAGCGTATATATACAACCTAAGATTAGGGCTCATGAGATAGGCCCGATAACTATACAATATACACAATAATAATAGGCCTTAACACCCCCCCTCAAGTTGGAGCATGCAAATCACAAATGCCCAACTTGCCAAGTAAATACAGGAATTGACTTTTACTCAAAGCCTTGGTGAATATATCTGCTAATTGATCCGTCGTCTTGACATAATACGGACTAATTATACCATCCTGAATCGTATCACGAAGATAATAACAATCCACCTCAATGTGCTTGGTACGCTCATGAAAAATCGGATTCTTCGCAATATACAAAGCAGATTGATTATCACAAAACAAACTCATAGCGCGGGGATGCGAGATACCCAAACTCAGAAGAAGGGCCTTTAACCATTTCTACTCATCAGTAGTTTTAGACATTGAGCGGAATTCGGCCTCAGAAGAAGACTTGGCCACAGTTTCTTGTTTCTTAGTCTTCCAAGATATAGGAGAAGCACCAAGAAACACCAACCAGCCAGTGATAGAACGGCGCGACAAGGGACAACCTGCCCAATCTGAATCGCACCAACCTGTAATATGAAAATCACAATCCGAACTCAAAAGAATTCCCTGACCCGGACATCCCTTCAAGTACCGTACTGTGCGAAGAGCCGCTTCCCAATGATCCTGTCGCGGGTATTGCATAAATTGAGACAAAATATGCACCGCGTATGACAAATCCGGTCTAGTAAAAGAAAAATAAATCAGACGACCCACAAGCCGTCGATACAGATCTGGATCAGAAAAGAAAGGGGACCCTGATTTCTCCAGAGAATGATTCTGCTCAATAGGAGTACCTGCCGGACGAGCACCTAGAAAACCAGACTCTGCAATAATGTCAAGTGTATATTTCCGTTGACATAAAAATATGCCTTCCGGACTACGAGCAACCTCAACACCAAGAAAATACTTCAAAACACCCAAATCTTACATATGAAAACAATCACTCAAGTATGTCTTGAACAGTGAAATCGCAGAAGAATCATTACCAGAAATTATCAAATCATCAACATACACCAGGACACTAAGCTGAATAGACCCAAATTGCAGAGTAAAAAGAGAATAGTCAGAGTACGATTGCACAAATCCGTACCGTTTCAAAGAGAGGCCAATTTAAAATACCAACACCGAGGTGCTTGACGAAGACCATACAACGACTTCAGAAGACGACACACCATACCAGGTTGAGCACCATGAAAACCAGGGGAAGGTTTCATATAAACCTCCTCATCAAGATCACCGTGAAGGAATGCATTATGGACATCCATCTGATGCAATTCCCAATTCTTTGCAGCAGCCACAGCAAGAAAAGCACGAACAGTTACCATTTTAGCAACTGGAGCAAAAGTCTCGTTTTAATCGATACCCTCAACCTGATGATTACCAAAAATAACGGGACGAGCCTTCAACCGCTCTATTGTGCCGTCAGAATTAAGCTTGACCTTGTAAACCCATCTACACCCAAGAGCTTTCTTGCCCGGAGGTAAATTTTCCATGACCCGTGTGCCATTATTTTCCAATGCATCAATTTCTTTTTGCATCTCTTCTCTCCATCCCTCATCTTGCATTGCCTCCTTGAAATTACGAAGCTCAACCATCTTAACAATAGCTGCAATAAACACACGGCGTCACACAGAAAATTTATCACAATTCACAAAATCTGCTAAAGGATAGGGAGTACCTGAGGAGCTTGGAGAGGACGGTGAACTGGGAGAGATGGATGGACCCGAAAGAGAAAAAGTATGTGCGACATAATCCCGATGCCAAGCCAGAGGGTGCCTCTCCCATTGAGCACGACCCAAGTCGGTAGAGTGTGAAGAAGAGTGACTCGGATCAGCCAAGGAGCTGTTGTCCGAGGCACTGTCCGTAGGGGCAGAAGACACCACGGAAGTGCTGCGGTCAGACTTGGGCGCCGCGGGTGGGCTGCGGTCCAGTCTGGCAGTGACAGCCACCTCCGAGGCAGACACGACAGATGTAGGGGCAGCAGGAATTTGAGGGGAAGCAGCAGTAGATGCAGTAGCATCGGTGTTAGGGGCAGCATTAGGGAGTGCAGTAGGATTAAGAGAGGAATGTGGGGTTTGATCATGGGTAAGAGAAGTTTCACTCAACTCCAAAATATGTTCTAAATCATCCAAGAAATCCACATCAACTCCAACATTATCATTAGACACAACCTCAATATTAGTGTCGTCACCTTCATTATCACGCACAAATGGGAATTCGTGCTCAAAAATTTAACATCACGCGAGACAAAAATATCACCCGTTTCCAAGTCATACACTTTCCACCCCTTTTTCCCATGAGGATATCCCAAAAACACACACTTCCTACTCCTAGGTGCAAATTTGTCACCTTTAGCTCGTTGATTATGGGCAAAACATAGACAACCAAACACTCTCAAAGCATCAAAATCAGGTTCTTTGCCAAAAAGAATTTCATATGGGGTTTTATTGGCTAGCAAGGTAGAAGGAGTACGATTAATCAAATAAACCGCACCTAAAACACATTCTCCCCAAAAAGTGATCGGTAGATTCCTTTGAAACATTAAAGCTCGGCTCACATTTAATATATGTTGATGTTTTCGCTCTACCCTACCATTTTGCTGAGGTGTACCAACACAAGAAGTTTGGAATAAAATGCCATTGTCATTGAAATATGGAATTAAGTGTTTGAACTCCGTACCATTATCACTCCGCACACATTTAACAGTGACATCAAATTGACATTTAACCATAGCAAAAAAAGAGAGAAAGGAAGAATAAACTTCAGTTTTATCATTCAATAAATAAACCCAAACACCTCTTGAAAAATCGTCAACAATAGTCAAGAAATAATGAGCACCACAAGTAGACGGCGTCTTATATGACCCCCACAAATCACAATGTATTAATTCAAAAATACGGCTAGCCCTATTATCACTATTGGGAAAACTATCCCGAGTTTGTTTTGCTTGGGGACAAATATCACATGCTTTATTCAAAGATTTGATACTCGAACTAACACTAACAGCAGGAACTAACTTGACAATTTTATCCGACGGATGACCCATACGACGATGCCATAACTCGAATGTAGAAACTTTCGGATCCGTCACTGCACATACTTTGGGAATACGCCGAAAATAATAGAGTCCATCCAATCGTTCACCGGCTTCAATCAGGCTCCCCGAGTGTTGGTCTTGTATAGCACATAAAGAATTAGTGAATTTGACAAAACAATGAGAATCATCAATCAATTTAGAGATCAAAATTAAGTTGAAATTTAATTTCGGAACAAATAGAACACGCTCAAGTATAATGCCATCAGCAAGAGACACTCGACCCTCCTTTGTTGCTAATGCTTGTGCACCGTCCGGAAGACCAACGGGACAAGGTAAGATCGATTGCTCATCTAGTAAGCAAGACTCATCCCCGGTAACATGATGAGAGGCGCCGGTATCAATAATCCAAGATAAGGAACAAAACTCACCACTCATCCGTTCTTGCTGAATATTAGCCATATTTAATAAAATACGGACATGTTCAGGTTGCAATGCCAAAAGATCGGCTGACGAAGAGGAATCACCACCACTGCTGCCCACAGCATTGGCACGCACAGGTGGTTTGCCAGGATCAGCCACACGAGCAGGAGGTTGCGGAGGTGCTCTGCTGCCAGATGCAGCCACGGTAGAGGAACCCGAAGCAACCCCCCCTTTCTTTCCGTAGCGTTCAAGCCACCATCCGGATATCCATGGAGCATAAAACAGCCTGCATTTTCGTTGCCCGAGCGTTTACAATGTGAGCAGTATAATTTCGATTTATCAACACGAGCAGAGGATTGAAATTGCTTTCGTTCAGTAGAGGGCAGAGCAAGCACTTGCGCATCATCTCTGGCCGCAGTGGATTTAGTGAAAGCAATGCTCCTAGATCGTTCCTCTTGGAGGAGGACCTGATATGCTCGTTCAAGCGTGGCAGGGGGCTGTTGTGAGAGCAGATTGGTACGCACAACACCGTATTTCGCATCATCAATTCCGACCAAAAACTGATGTAGAATCTCCTCCTCCCTGTCTTTTTCATACTTTGCAGCCACACCACATGAACAAGAACCGCACTCACAGCCATGTGGTGGCTTGAGGCACAAGAGATCATCAAAGTATCCCACCAATTTATTGTAATAGTCCTCGACAGACATAACAGGGGATTGCTTGCAATTTGTAATGGCAGCCCTTAATTGTTGCAGACGAGGTCCACAGGCCTCACAATATCGCTTCTCAAGATAGTCCCAAAGTCGTCTAGCTTCATCAAAGTAGGGTATGGAGGCTGCGATTTTGGGGTCGACAGCCCGCAAAATCCAAGAAATCAACATAGAGTTAACTGTCTCCCAATCAAGCAATTTTTTCTTCTCAGGAGGTTTAGAGATAGTGCCATCGATGAAATCGTATTTTCGCCTCGATTTCAAGGATAAAGTGATAGCCCGAGACCAAGCAAGGTAATTGTCACCCTTCAACACGACATGGGTAATCAAATTCTCTGGTTGACCGCCGGAACCAAGATAAAAGGGAGAGGAAGGATCAAGCTTTCCATCCTCCATGATCGATCGAATAGAGAAGTAGAGTAGAGAAAAAAAATCAGAAATTTAGGGTTTTAGTGATTAGAGTTTAGAGGCTCCGATACCATGTCACGAAAAGATTTTTCCGTAGTTTCATTAGAGTGTAGAGAAGCGTATATATACAACCTAAGATTAGGGCTCATGAGATAGGCCCGATAACTATACAATATACACAATAATAATAGGCCTTAACACGAGTAGTACCAAGATTATGAAATTACAAATAAGAAACTTGTATTTTCAAAAATTAAAAATTTACGAAGTTTTGAAACTAATTAGACCCTTAAGTACTCGGATTTTCTGGAGTATAATGAAATTGAAGTTATATACTTATGTCGTAAAGAAAATTGAAGTCATACAATTACATAAGGCCCATCTGACCCAAATATAATGATCCATCAGCAAAAGGGAAAATTCAATAAATTTGGGTCATTAATTAGTTATACATGGTGACCCAAACATATAATGACCCTTATCTGAAAAAAAGTTGTTCTATAATAAGAAAACAATAGAATACCTTACCAATGTTAGCATTCTCAATGATTATGGGATCGAGCGTATCAAAACAGTTTGCGTAAATTAAGGTAAGGTCATGTTGATTCCACCCTATTTTTTTTCGTTGAACAAGAATTAATTTTAATAAGACAAACTTTTAAATAAAACGGATGTTCAACATCCGTTATAAAGTGACAATAAAATGTGTAAAAGTTACACTAAAACGCACAAAAGTTACTCTGATATATATACTCCCTCCGTGTTTTTTTAAGTGATACATTTTCCATTTCCGGCCATGTTTTTTTAAGTGATACATTTCCTTTTTTGGCAAAACAATACATTAAAATATTATATCTCTCTCCTCTCATGGCCCCCACCTAAACCCACTACTACTTTTTTATTATATTTTTCCTCTCACATTCATTACTTTTCAATAAACTATTAACCCCACTATCTTTCTTTAACAATTTTTAATACTCCACTACCCCACTTACCTCTTATTTTATTTAAGTCAATTAAATTGTCTAAAACTATGTGCTGGTCAATATGTATCACTTAAAAAAAACACGGAGGGAGTAAGAGTTATTTATGCTTCATTGATAAATTTGACAAAAGTGACACTAAATCTGACAAAAGTGTACCCGATGTACAGTAAATTACTGAAAATCGGGTGTATACAAAAGTTAGTTTTTTAATAAACTAATAGTATTATTTTTTGTAATTTTTATACAAAGTATTAGTTGGGATTACTAAGAACCAATTTGCATCTTTCAAAAAAAAAAAAAAAAAAGAAGAAATCTTAAGAAATTATGTATGCCACATAATATGTTATATGTTAGGGATATTTTGGATAGTGCAAAATTTGTACACCATTATTATACTACTTCTCATTTTTAAGATTTTAGGGATATATAAATATATTGGATAGTGCAAAATTTGTACACCATTATTATACTACTTCTCATTTTTTAGATTTTAGGGATATTTTGGATAGTGCAAATTTTGTACACCATTATTATACTAATCCCTCCGTCCCTAAATTACATTTCTCCTTTCTATTTTTGGTATTCCAAAATTACATTCCTTCTTTCTATTTTTGATAAGTTTTTTTTAGTAAATCAACTCTCTTTTTCTGTTTTATATTTAATACTTTCTCACTCATCCTTACCTAATCTCACTCATAATCCTTGTGCCAAATTACAATGAATATGATTGGTTAAAAATTTTCAATTAGGAGTATGTGATTGGTCCTTTTTTTTGCAAAGGATTGATGACATGTCATGAGTAATAACTAATCTATCTTTGTACTTCCCATTGCATTATCTAATTATTGTTATTTGTCTTATTCTTTCCTCCTTAATTCCCATGTAAATTTCCAAAGAGGAATGTAATTTAGGGACGGAGGAAGTACTTTTAATTTTTTTAGATTTTTAGGGATATTTTGGGTAGTACAAAATTTGGATACCAATATACTTCCTCCGTTCTTTTTTTATTGCACCATAAGAAATTTCACGCTTGCCGATGCATTACTTTAGCTATCAATATCTTCAATTATACTTTTGTAAAAATTAAAAAAAAAATTGATATTTGAAAAGTAGAGTTCGATACGAATCTAACTAGATCCCACATGACTATATTTTTCCTAATGTATAAATCACAAATAATGATCAAAGAAGTTTTAAGTAAATAGTGTAAAAGTTCTAATGGTGCAATAAAATAAAAACGGAGGAAGTATTTTTTACTCCCCTCCCTACCTTCAATTACATAACACTCCGTACTCCGTATGGAGTGGAGGTTACATTTTACGAATATATGTTTCAATGTTCACCCTTCACTTCCCTTGACCAATAAACTACACAAATCAAGAATTAGCTAGATTGACTGAAAAAAAGGGAATGTAACCCTCTCTTTACCATCAAGATCTATGGCATAAAGGTCTTCAATTGACAAACTAAATACTACGTATCTAAACTGTAAAAAGCATCTGAGACATTAAGCTTCAAAACATATTATAATTTTACTGCAAAATAATAACCATCGAGAAATTCATCACATTTTCAGCAAAGCAAAAATAGAAGCGAATTAGATAGCTAACATATAATACTTCTAGGTGTAACAATTCGCAAATCTCCTCAACTACTAGCTAGTTTCTTACCAAAAAGTAACTAAAGACATTATTCTACTAGATGAGAAATTACTAGTTTACACACAGATGAGGCCCTCCGAACTTTGAATAGCCTTGCAATTGCAGCAATTGTTGTTCCACTAACCCTACCCTTCAAATTGATCTTGAGCACCTTCAAGTTTATGGCATTCATTAACAGATATTCCAGCAGTATCTTATCAGCATTCACCAAATTAAAGAAGCTGATGTTGACAACTTCAAGTGTAATTGGTATTGGACATTTGGTCAAACAAGTTGGAAATACTGGAGGCAGTGGACATCTGCATACGTTACCACTAATACTAGCACTGTCAAAACGGTTTGACAGTTCGGTTTCGGTTCGGTTTGAAATCGGTTCGGTATTTAATCGGGTCGGTTTGGAATCGGTTTAATTGTCTCACGGGTCGGTTTTGGTTCGGTTTAAATAGTTATCGGTTCGATTTGGTTTCGGTTTATTGTTAAGCGGTTTTAATTCGATTCGGGTTGTAAACAGTCCGGGTAGTAAACGGTTCGATGCAGACGGGTTGCGGTTTGTTAACGGTGCGGTGTAAATGGTTTTTATCCCGGTTCAAACAGTTTCGGGTTGGAAACAGTTTTGGGTTAGAAAAAGTTCGGTTCTTTTTTGGTTCAGTTTATAACTGGTTCGGTTCTTTTTCGGTTCACTTTTTAACTGGTTCGGTTCTTTTTCGGTTTAGTTCTTCGATTGTTTAACCTCTTTAACGTTATTCATATCGGTTCCATTTCAAGTTTACTAAATTATAGTTGAATCTGAATTAATACATAGCCTAATGTATATTCATGTCACTAGCACACTCCCATCTTTATTTCATTATTACTCACAGAATGACAGAATCAATGTAATCATATGCTTAATAGTCTCTGTGAATTAATTTTATTTATTACGCCTTCATCCAAGCCTTGGTACTTAATATTACAAGCTTTTTATTCATTTGGTTTCATCACCTCAAATGTATACATGACTAGAGGCAGTAGTGTTGCTAACAGTTTGAGGCAGAGCCTAAGCCTGCTTGTTTTGCTCTTGTTTGTGAACAATTGATTATCCTTAAGACCTTAATGAATGATTTGCCTTGCTATTTTAAAAAAATATTCTAAGATTTCTAATATTTAATCCATTTAATTATATCCCCGTCAAAAAAAAAATCCATTTAATTATATAAAAAAGTTTGTAAACGGTTCGATTTAGAAGCGGTTTGGTTCATAAACGGTTCGATTTATAACCAGTTCGGTTTACAATCAGTTCGGTTTTTAAATGGTTCGGTGCAAACGGGTAGCAGTTTGCTAACGGTTCGGTGTAAGCGGTTTTTTTTGCCAGTTTAAACGGTTTCGGGTTGGAACCGGTTTCGGGTTAGATACGGTTCGGTTCTTTTTCGGTTCGGTTTTCTTTCAGTTCGGTTTGTTAACAGGTTCGGTTCTTATACGGTTTAACATTATTCGGGTCGATTCGGTTTCGGGTTTACTAAAATACGGTTCGGGTCGGTTTTCGGTTTCAAAAAAATCGGTTTTTAATCGGTTCGGTTCTCATTTGGGTCGGTCGGTTTCGGGCAGTTAAACGGTTTCGGTTTGAAATTTGACAGCACTAACTAATACCATCATGTCTTACCGAGTAATCAAGGGAGACGAGATTAGGGGCACGCTGCAAAATCCATAACACAAGATACCGCCATGAAAAGTTTGAGCATTTGATTAAACAGTGGTAACCCCTTACGATCAAATGGTTCAAGTGTGGAAACAACGGCAGTTGATCATACTCAGTTCCTCCAAGAGTAGCCTTAAAGTTAATGAGATGCAAAACAAAAGTAAAAATTCCATCAGATAGAAAAACAGTGAAAAATTCTAAGAAAGAAGTAGCAATATTAATTAGCTCATACCTCTATTGTATTAACTTTTAATCCTAAAGTCATCAAGTTAGAAACTTGTTGAAGGATTTTAAACACTAATTGTAAATTATAACACTGTTCAATGTGAAGTCTAGCTTCAGCTAGAGAGAGAATGTTGCCAAACTTGTAGTCTGAGAAAAAATCATCGATACAAAGATATTCAAGACTTGGAGCAGCTACTATTGTAATTTTTTCATTCCCTCTAGAACATGTTTTATTGAGATTCAATCTCTTTAAACTTTAGCACCATAATTTAAGATATTCAAGAATGAATACATATATTTTGCAATCCGCTGCAATGCTGAATAATTAATTCTTCAAGACGAGGCAACCTCATCAAGATATCATTCAAAGAAAAATCATCTGAAAATTGAATGTTTGTCAAGTGTAGGGTTAACAGATTTGGCAGGTGAATTGAATTCCGAAGAGGAAAATCAAAACTCGTCAACTTTAGCACCATAAGTTTCTCATTCGAAAATCAATATCTATCTCAATAACATCCCGTCGCATTATATTCCTAATCCATGAATGATATTGGAGGGCATTGACATCTATGCTGAAGAAGCAATTAAGCTTAAACAGCCTTAATGATCAAGACTCTATCCACAAACGCGTTGAAACTGTTGACAGGACTATCAAACATTGAAAATTTAAGCACAGGAACTTTGGTCCAAACAGATTCCCATCTTTTAGACAATATGCTAGTAGCCACAGCTTCTTTGGTCGATAAAAATGATAAGATTTCAGAGAGGAGGGCATCCGGCAAACTGCTAATCCTGTCTAACTGTTCATCCTCGGCCATTGTCAATTCTCTGCGTGTAGAAAAAAGAAATATTATGGAAATCAAAAGGCAGAGATTACAAGTATACTATCAAAAAAATTAACAAAAACATGAAAGGATAAAAAAGATACAGTACTAGAATATATACTTACAGACAATTGAGTTTCTGATGAAATGGGATAGAAGCACAATAGGGGTTTTATAGACCAGAAAAACTGTTAGACTACCCTGCACGAATATTAACTAAGTACATTGAATAACAGCTATCTTTGACTGGGATTTTCTCTTCAGATTTCACTCGATCTCCTTGGTAATGTTGGGAATCTTGGGATACTATTTGTTTCTCTATAAATTAAAACTCTTACACTTCCAATAAAAAAATACAATGAACAAATGATTGATACTAGTGCAGTAGTAATTATTTCATGGGAATCTTAAAAATACTAATCACAAAATGCATGTATCAACAATTTACTACAGTTCTCTTCAACAAAAAAAAAAACAAAAAAAAAAAATCAATTTACTACATGGGAGAAAATAATACATAAACCCTATGCACCTAATTACACTCAAATAATGGGGGAAAATAATGAGAATAACTTTTTTTTTTATGATGTATACGCATAAATCATACGAGTATGACATACACGTCATGGTCAATGGTGGAAAATTGAAGTCAAATCTTTGAATCCAAAATAAGTTCATATACTCAATATCCTACAAGGCCACAACCAAAACACAAAATTTCCCAAGGCGTATGACTAATATGAGACACTAGGGTTGTTTGGCAATCGACGGTTGGTTGTTGACTTGTTTGACTATCTGGAAGTATTAGCTATATGGGTTGGTTTTTTAAGTTATTGTTTAAGTTGGCTATTTTCAAAAGTGTTTGGTAAAATTATTAATGGTTGTTAGCTGTTTATTAGTGATAAAGTGGTCAAACAAGCCAAAACCAATAGAAAAAGCTACTTTTATTAGCTTCCGAAAAAGATAGCTTAAAAGCCAACAAAAACACCAACTACCAAACATATTTTTTGGCTGTTTGACCAAACTTAAAAGCCAAAAGGTAGGCAAAAAGTCAATTGTCAAACACCCCCACTATGTGCAAACCTTAAAAACGTCATTAGGTATGTGTTTGGTGGGGGGTGGGGGGGAAGACAAACCGATAGATTAATAAATAGTTTACCCCGATCACACCCGGGCAGAGATTAAAGTTTAGAGAGCCTTCAAGCTTCAGCAAGAGTAGTTTCAAGTTTGTCCAAGTTATAAGCATTAATTAATACAGACCGGGAGAGGGGTAGATAAATATATAGAAAGTCTGGTAACAAAATAACCATGTTTTAGTTCCTTGCTTCCTCAGCCAAAATATATGCTAGCTTGTTGGTAGTCCTTTCCTCAAAATATAGCTCAATCCACGACACGGTTTTAAGCCGCAAGTTCCTGCAAGTGATGACATTAGAGGTTAGCTTTATGCTGTTGTAACACACATTATTAGTGGCATCCCAATTTACAACACAAATTTAACAAAAAATAGACTTACCCGGCATTAAGGAGGAGAAACTATTAGTTTACACTCAGATGAGGCCTTGGGAACCTCGCTTAGCCATCCAATTATTTCATCCTTGTTGTTTTCATCAACCTTACTACCCTTGAAATTGATTCTGACCACCTTCAAGTTTACAGCATTGTTCAACAGATATTCCAGCAGTATCATATCAGCATCAGCCACATCCAACAAGGTGGCGTTCACGACTTCAAGGGTTGGAAACATACATTTGGGTAAAGTTTAAGGTGCAGGTAGCTGTGGTTGGTATTCCTCTGGATTAACAAGATGTTGACGGAATTCCAATAGCTCACCAAAGCGTGGTGGGAATCCCTCCAAACGTATATTTTTGACATATTTTCCTTCTTTACTCTGTAGTACCAAAGATATTAACCATTGAAATAATTGGAAACATTCGAGTTTTAAATAGCTAGACTTACCGAAAAATCAAAAGAGACGATATTAGGAGCACATTGCAATATCCATAGCACAAGATACCGCCATGAAAAGTTTGAGCAGTTGGTTGAACTAAAGTCGTAGTCCACGATCACATGGGTCAAGTTTAGAAACAAGGGGCGTTGATCAGGCTCAGTATACCCAGGAGCAGGCTAAAAATTAATTAAATGCAAAACAAAACAGAAAATTCTATTAGATATTAGTGACAGAATTGGAAGTGGACATGAATTTAACCACTCAAAACTAAACCCAGAATCCAGATTAGCTCAAAAGGTGAACTGGATGAAACACCAAAAATAAATAGTAAAAAATAGCAGGATAAGTTTTACATAATAAAAAAAAAATAGAGTATATTGCTAACCTTTTTCGTTGCAATATCTAATTTCAAAGTCTTGAGGTTAGAAGCATGTTTAAGTAGGCTAATCAATTCAACATCATAGCGTTCAGTAAAGCCAAGTCCGACATGAAGTCTAGCTTCAGTCAAAGAGGGCATGTTTCCATACACATATTCAGAAAATTGGCTGCCATTAATACGAAGGTATTCTAGTCTTGGACAATCTATTGTATTCTGTTTAGATTCAGGAAACACCATTTCCTCAACGATTTCCAATCTCTTTAGAGAAGAAGAACAAATACACATATTTCGCGATCCCAAGCACTCAAATAAAACCAATTCTTCAAGCTGAGGTAAGCTCATCAAGATATTTTTCAAAGGCAAATTGTCTGTAAATGCAATGAATTTTAAGTGCAGAATTAAGAGACTTGGTAGATGAACTGAACCCTGAAATGGGGTTATTAACCCAAACAACTTCAGCACCGTAAGTTTCTTACTCGAAAAAGTCCCAGCAGGTAGTATTCCCCCGACATGTACAAGATCTATCTCATCAACATCCCGTCGCAATATATTCTTTATCCATGAATGATAATGGTAGTCCCTGATTTGTGTCTTTGATAAGCCAGAAAGCTGAAAAAGCCTTAATGAAGGAGAATCATTACACTGCAAGACTCTATCAACAAACGCTTTGAAGTCGTGGACAGAACCTGATGGATTAAATGAAAAGTTTAGCGCAGGGACTTTAGTCCAAATGGATTCCCACCTTTTTGATAATGTGCTCGTAGCAACTGCTTCTTTGGTTGACAAAAACGATAAGATGAAAGAAAGGAGGACATCCGGCAATCTGCTAATCCTGTCACCCTCAGCCATTGTCAATTCTCTGCAGTAGAGAAAGAAAAGGCTTAGAATATTTTTCTCTTAGAAACATATACTACCTCTGTTGACATTTACTTGCAACTTTAGGGTATTATTTGAGAGACATAAAATATTCTAAAGTTGCAAGTAAATGTTAACGGAGGTAGTACTAGAATCTATAGAAGTACAAGATTGAGTTAAAGATCAAATGGGTAAATAATAAAGATCCCGCTAATAAGCGCCAATTTAGTACTAGATATTTAATTAAATTAAAACAAAAACAATATTTATAATTTCCAAAGTAGCATCGCATTTCATTCACTTCCTTTTTCATAATAAACCATGCTAGCATTTACTTTGTATTTCTGCCTGTTCTCATTGAGAGAACTCAACTGAATTGAACTGAACTTATTAGAACTGAATTAAACTGAACGGAATATTTTATAAGAGAAGGAAATTAGAAGCTGAAGTAAACCGGACTTATTAGAGGTGAACTGAACTGAAGTGAAGTGAAAATAATCATATGAGAAGAGGCCCTTAATCTATATTCATTGCATTTACAGTATAATAAGATTGTAAGACTTAAAGTTTTTTTGGGGGGAAAGAGAACCAGGTAACAGGGAATGAATGACTTTCCAAGAGAAAATATTTTTTTTTGAAACAACACTATTGTAAAAATAGTTTCCTTTGTTTATATATTTACCAAAGAAAAAATGTAAAGAAAGAGGGAATTAAAAGTGATCGAAAGGGAGGAGTAGAATGACATGCGAGATATGAGATGTAAGAAATAAAGAGAAAAATGTGACATACTTTCATATCAAAACAAATAAAGCCTAAATGTAGGTTGCAATGAAAATAAATATAGGCTTACACATAAGTAATACAAGTAGTAAAAATGTCATTTATTGCTAAGGAAAATAAGTAAATATTAAATCAACTTTATACTGAGCCATTTTTATTATGTCAACCTTTTCTGAGCACGTCAACATTGAAGTAGCATTAATTTGAGTAAATCCTTTATAATTCCTGAAATTTTTAGATAAAATATTGGCATTTAACTTACCTACAAACTCACAATCTCCTTCTTGTCTCCATTCTTCCTTTTATCTTCATAATCTTAACTCCATTAAACATACTCTTTTTTTTCCCTTCCTCTTATCCCAGCACTGCTCACTCATTATCACGCATGCTCACACTAGCAAACCCAAAACCACATGTGCACACTTGAATTTCAAATTGAATTATTAGGGTTTTTTTTTCAAGGGAGGATAGAATATTAAACAACAAATTGTGACTTCATTTTAGCCTAATTCCGAAAAAAGAAAAATGAGAAGAGGATGAATGGAGAAGAAGAAGTAAGAATGAGGAAAAATGGGGATGAAGAACAATGAAAAAGTGTAATAGTTGTGGATTAAAAATTGGAAAAAAATATATAATTAGCCTTTTTATCTCCATCTAATAGTAAGAAGTTAACCAGTTTTTGCATGACACTTTTAATTTTAGCATAATAAATTTTAATGCTATACAAGTTTGATGTGTTTAGAAAAAATCAAAACGGTTGACATAATAAAAGTGAACGATCAAAAGCATTTTTTGTATTTACAAATTTTCCTATTGTTAATTAATTTATTAAAATAATAATTCTGTTTAACTAGCTCCAAATCGCCAATGCATGCGAAGAATATAGGATTAAAAAAATAAAAAAAAATTAAAATTTTGTGACTTTCAAATGAAATAAGAGAAGCAAAGACGAATTTAGTAGTTAGAAAATTAGATTGTTTGCTCCATTGTCTTGAATTGAATTAGGTGATGATCGATCATTTGAAATTACCTAATTAAATTGAAAAATTATCAATTAATTATTTAATTGTCATAACCATATCATACAATAACACAAATATATGATCTAAATCATCAAAAAAACATTAAAAAAAAAAACTTAAACAATTAAGAATTTACAACTCTAACAAAACAAGGTTTAGACCTGACAAACAATTAAATTTAAAGATGATAAAAAAAAAAATGATTTTAATAAGATTTAAGATTTAGGGTTAGAACTTACGGAATTGGGGAATAGGGATTGGGAAGCGGGACTAATCGGAAGCGAGAATCCATGGTGATCGACTGGGCGTTGATCGGCGGCTGGTGGTTGAACAAGATCTCTGTCTCTCACTCTCAAACCAAAGTCTGACTGCTGTCTTTTGTCCTAGGTCAACTCATTTTCTTTGTTTTTTCTCAGGGTTTTATTTACTTATATATTTAAAAAAAAATTAAAAAAAAATAAAACCCAAAAAGTTGAATTATTTATTATATATATATAACTCAAGTAGAACTTTCTTAGTTCTTCCTAAAATTTTCAAGTAGAGAAGTACAAGATTGTCAATCAAAGGAGGATTCCAAATAACTTACATACATAGTAATAAAAATAAAAAAGGTATAGAATAAAAAAGGTATAAAAAAGGTATAGAATAAAAGGCAACTTTATAGATTCGTCGATCTCAAATTAATTAATGCATTGTAGTATACTAGTATGGAGGCTAGTGCTTTTAAAGTGAAAGATGCCACCATCGATACAATCTATTAATGGTTGAAAATCAATCACTAGATTAGCATGACACATCCTCCTCCAAAAATTGTATACCCAAACTTAATTGTGGAGATCGATGTTCAAGCATGCACTAGTATGTTAAATTTCAATAATGTACTCACAAAAATCAAACTAAATGCCACATATTTATTCTTATATATATATTTAACAAAAGGGAAATTCATCACGTTTTTAGCAAACCATAAATAATACTCTTTTCGTCCCTAAATTACATTCCTATTTCTAGCATTTATTCCTCATAATATTATTGAGAAAATAGGAATGTAATTTAAGGACGGAGAGAGTACCTTAATACCTTATTTACATTAATATAGAGTACTTGTAAGTTGTAACAGTCCGCAACTCCTCTCGACTCTTCATAGTAACAAATTTGCTGTGACAACATTAGGCGTACCCCTAAAGAGGAGGAGAAACTATTAGTTCCCAAATAGATGATGCCATGGGAACTTGGAATACCCTTGCAATTGCATTCATTGTTCTTGCTTTATCCGCCTTCAAAATGATTCTGAATACCTTCAAGTTTATCGAGTTCTTTAACAGATATACCAGCAGTATAATATCAGATTATCATTATCATCCAATTCAACCAAGCTGATGTTAACAACTTCAAGTGTTGGCATTTGACATTTGGGCAACCAAGTGGGAAGTTGTAGTGGTAGCCGTGTTGGGTCTTCCTCCGCAAGTGTGTAAATAAAGCCCTGAAATTTCAAAAATAGATTCGGTCTAACATTATTAGCAACACTAGTTTTGGCTCCGTGTAACGCACGGATTTATAAAGTATGATTTATTAATGATAATAATAGTCAATTGAAATAGCGTGAATTAAAATTGCCGTTAAATTTTAATAACTTCGCTTTTATTTTTTGAAAAAAAAAATTATTATGTCCATCCTTTAAATTCTTATGTGTCACAAATATATATATATATATATATATATATATATATATATATATATATATATATATATATATATTGTGAAGGAAATTTTTTCACAAAATTATGCAAAGTGTTCAACCGGTAATTATTTTAATATATAGTATAGATAGATTTGCGTACATTGGAAAAAGTTGGACTTACCTTGTACAATATTGAGTAATCAAGAGAGACGAGATTTGGGGCACGGTGCAAAATCCATAATACATTAATACTAGATACCGAAATGAAAAGCTTGAGCGCTTAATAAACATACCACCGTTGCCACTTTACGATCAAATTGGTCAAGTTTGGAAACAAGGGAAGTTGATCACGCTCAATATCTCCAATAGTACCCTTAAAACAGCTCGTCTTGTGTGCGGCCGGTCACACCGTGTGACCACTTAAAGTGTGGCCAGCCACATATAAGACTTTGTGAACAGCGAAATATTATTCTAAGTAGTAGGATGATTAGATTATACCTTTGTCGTAACATTCAATTCTAATTCATCAAGTTAGAAGCTTGTTTAAGGATTTCATGCACTTTTACATAGTAGTCGAAGTGAAGTCTAGCTTCAGCGAGAGAGGGCATATTGCCAAACTAGTAATCTAATGTTGAAAAAACGCCGTCAATGAAAAGATATTCAATACTTGGAGCAACTACTGTTATATTTTTTGAATTTCTCCGGAAAAAAATATACTAGTATTTCCAACAAGACTCACTCTCTTTAGAGAAGAAGAACAAATACATGTATTTTGCAATACACTGCACTTACTAATAACCAATTCTTCAAGCCGAGGTAAGCTCATCAAGAAATCCTTGAAAGAAAATTCATCCGTAAATTTAATGGATGAGAAGTGTAGGATTAATAGATTAGGTAGATGAAATGTATCCCCGGAGAGGGGAATTGAAACCCGTCAGCTTTAGCACGGGAAATTCTCTGTTTCTCATGGTGAGAAATGAAATTTGTTTCTCATGAGAGCATTTTCGTAAATAAATCAACATCTTTTTCATTATTGTGGGCTCTACAGTTGAATAAAGTTGTTGGTTTATTTACGAAAATGTCATGTGAGAAACAAAATTTGTTTCTCACCATGAGAAACTAGGGCATCCTCTCACTCGAAAAAGTCCCTGCTGGTAGTGTTCCACCCCCTAATTGAAGATCTATCTCAACAATATCCCGTCGCATTATATTCCTAATCCATGAATGATAATGGAGGAGCTTGACATATCTCCTCTTTGAGACACAATTAAGCTGAAACAGCCTTAATGAGGGTGAATCGTTACAGATCAAGACTCTATCCACAAACGCGTTGACACTGCTGATAGATTTCCATCTAATATTCAACGAAAAGTTTAGTGCAGGAACTTTGGTCCAAACAGATTCCCATCTTTTAGACAAAATACTTGTAGCAACAACTTCTTTGGTTGACAAAAACGATAAGATTTACGAGAGGAGGGCATGCGGCAAATTGCTAATCCTGTCTACCTGTTCATCCTCTGCCATTGTCAATTCTCTGCAGTGGACACTACAAAAAAACGCTTATTTACCGATGGGATTTACCGATGGCTAGAAAAATCCATCGGTAAAAAATTAATTTATCGATGGTTTAACTTAGCCATCGGTATTTCTCATAATACCGATGGCCTGGCTATCGGTATATTTTTTCCGATGGCTTTCTTCCATCGGTAAAATATTAAATTTTAAAATAAAATTTGAATTTTTTACCGATGGCTAAAAACCATCGGTATAAAATAAATACCGATGGCTTTTGGCTATCGGTATTTTACCGATGGCTATAAGCCATCGGTAATTTTTTTAAAAAAAAAATAAAAAAAAATCGAGTAAACCCTAAAAGCACCCCCTTCCCCTTTTCACTATCTTCTATCTTCTTATCCCACGCCTCCTCCTTCTCTCTCCTCTCTTTTTCTCTCTCCTCTCTCCTTCCCCCTTTTGCTCTTTTCTCCTCTCTCGGTTTCTCCTCTCACTTCCATTCCCAAGTTTTTTTTTTCTCTTTCTCATCTCTCATCTCTTCCTCATCTCGGTTTCCCCCCCCCCTCTCAGTTTTGTTCTTTCTCATGGTGTTTGTGGCTTTCTTCGACGGTGTTCGTGGGCTATTTGTGGGATTTTCGGCGGCATTTGTGGTGTTTTTGGTCTAATTCGACCATAAAAACTCCAGATCTGGAGTTTTTATGGTCGAATTAGACCATTTAAACCTTGAGAAATGAAAACAATATCTAAAGGTATGTTATTTGTGGTTGAATATTCGTTGGTTTTTTTTTCGTGGGTTTTTTCGTTGATTTTCGTGGATTTTATGGTTAATTTCATGGGTTTTGTGGTTGAATGTCTTATTTTTGTGGTTGATTTTCGTGGGTTATATGGCTGAATTATTTGGTAGATTTTCGAGGGAGTTGTGGTTGATTTTCGGTTGATTTTCGTTGGATTATTGTGGTTGATTTTCGTTGGTTTTTTTGGTTGATTTTTGTTGTTTTTTGGTTGATTTTCGTTAGTTTATGTGATTGATTTTCATGGATTCATTGTTATTTTTTTTTGTTGATTTTTGGTTGGTTTTTTTTGGTTGATTTTCGTTAGTTTATGTGGTTTTTTTTGGTTGATTTTCGTTATTTTATGTGGTTGATTTTCATGGATTATTGGTTTTTTTTTTGTTTTTATGGTGGTGGTGGTGGTTGCGGTGGCTGGGGACTTAGGTGGTGTGGGTGTTTGGCCGTGTGGGTAGGTGGGCAGTAGGGGATTGGTGGTGGGGGTAGGGGCAGTAAGGGGGTGTAGGGGTATGGGGGTAATAGGGTGGGTAGGCGGGTTTAATTTTTTTTATTTTTTTTAAAAATGATTACCGATGGCTAAACACCATCGGTAATATGAATATACCGATGGCCTTCCGCCATCGGTAAAAAAAAACCGATGGTTTAAGCCATCGTTATTTAAAAAATTACCGACGGAGCTTAGCTATCGGTAAAACCATCGGTATTATTTTTACCGATGGCTTTTCCATCGGTATTTTCTGATTTCCCGATGAATTGTTATCCGATGGCCAAAATACCGATGGCAGCCATCGGTAAACGTGATTCCGATGGTTTTTTATATGTTTACCGATGGATTTTGGCCATTGGTATTAGGCTATATTCTAGTAGTGGGAGGAAAAAAATAAGTAGAGAAAATTGCAAAGCGGAGATCACAAGTATATTGATAGAAAAATTGAATACAAGAATATATAGGAATGGAATATAGAAACAAGTACTAGCGATATATCATATCTATAACAAGAATCTATACTTACAGAGGATTAAGTTAAAGATGAATTGGAACAGACATTTGGGGTTTTATAGACTAGAAAAACTATTGGACTACCCAGTATTCATTAGGTACATCCGTACAGTGAATAACAGCTATCTTTAACTGAGATTGTCTTTTCAAATTCTGCTTCATCATCTTTTCAAATTCTGCACTCCATTGAATAATACTAGTATCAGTTTGACTGTAAAGCTCTTTTCCTCTCCTTGAAAAGTATAGTACTATATATAGTGATATAAAGATTGAAACTATCTATCTATAAAGATTGATGAATCTATCCATCTATCTATAAAAAAAACATTTATAAAAACGTCCGTGTGTCACATAGATTTTTACATGGGATTTGAACACCCAAATACTTATAACAAAGTTGTCTATTTAACCATCTTAACCTATTATCAAGTATGGAGTATGTTATAAATGTGACAAAAAAAATGTACATAAATGTAAACCACGTGATTTACTTACTAAAAAAACACATTCAATAATGTCGATTTTAAAATCCCTAAAAATGTATACAGAAATTTTTAAAAAAAATAGTCTTGTGATACTTTAGTATAGATAGATTATCAAACAACTTTAATAAAATAACAATTCTATCTAGAATACAACTATTCTACAAAGTCTTCTATAGGGATTAGAAATTAGATTTAAGATTAACATGGCAACAAGTGAACAAGAAAGCTCAATTAAACTTAATGGTGATTTTTTTTTTTTTTAAAAAAAAAAAAAATCTGATTTTAGTAAAAGTTGGCAATTAGGGTTAGAAACTTAGTAGTTACAAAAATTGTGAATTAGAGAAATCGTCAAATCAGGAAATTGTGATTTTAATAAAACAAGTGTTTGAATTAGGTAACAATTTGCCAAATACTGCTTGTCTAATTAGTAAAATTCAGAATTGTCTAACTAGAACTAAGTCTTGCATTCAAATACTAAAGAAATTCCAAATTAATTAAGCATTTTATTAAAATCTACTAAGAACTAAGGATTTTTATGAAACTCATTAATTTCGCAATCGATGCAGCAGTACAAATTCAATCAACCAAGACTTTTACCTTCAAAATTAATTTAAAACAACTACAATTAATCTTTTAAATTACGGGAAAATGAAAGAATCAAAATTGAAAGGAACAAATATAGGGTGTGAATTTGCTATATCTGAGTTGCACAGTAGTTGATTTGTGTGTGTGTGTGTTGGGGGGAGAGAAAAACAGATAGATTAATAAATAGTTTACCCCGATCATACCCGGGCAGAGATTAAAGTTTAGAGTCTCCACTCTCCAGGCTTCAGCAGAAGTAGTTTCGAGTTTGTCCAAATTATAAGCATTAATACAGACCGGGAGAGGGGTAGATAAGTAGAAAGTTTGGTAACAAAATATTTATTCCTTAGCCAAAATACTTCTAGCTTGTTGGTAGTCCTTTCCTCAAAAGATAGCTTAATTTACGACACGGTTTTAAGCAAATCCCTGCAAGTGATGACATTAGATGTTAGCTTTCAGTTATGTTGTTGTAATGTTATTTTTACACACATAATCAGTGGAATCCCAATTTTATAACAAAATTTTTAAAAAAATAGACGACATACCTTGCATTAAGGAGGAGAAACTATTAGTTTACACTCGGATGAGGCCCTGTGAACCTCGTTTAGCCATCCAATTATTTCATTCTTGTTGTTCTCATCAACCTTACTACCCTTGAAATTGATTCTGACCATCTTCAAGTTTACAGCATTGTTCAACAGATATTCCAGCAGTATTTTATCAGCATCGGCGACATCCAACAAGGTGGCGTTCACAACTTTGAGGGTTGGAAACATACATTTGGGTAAAGTTGAAGGTGTTGGTAGCTGGGGAAGGAATTCCTCTAGCTCTAGCTGACCTAGGAGTGTTAGAAATCCTCCCAAACGTATATTTTTGCTTTTGCCAGCTTCACTCTGAAGTACCAAGGATATTAACCATTGAAATTATTGGAAACATTCGAGATTAATTAAAATAGCAGACTTACCGAGAAATCAAAAGAGACGACATTAGGAGCACATTGCAATATCCATAGCACAAGATATCGCCATGAAAAGTTTGAGCAGTTGGTTGAACTAAAGTCATAGTCCACGATCACATGGCTCAAGTTTGGAAACAAGGGGCCTCGATCACGCTCAGTATACCCAGGAGCAGGCTAAAAATTAATTAGATGCAAAACAAATTAAATCAGAAAAATTCTATTAGATATTAGTGACAGAATTAGGAGTAAATTGGAACATAACCACCTAAAACTGAGCCCCGAATCTAAATTAGCTTAAAGGGTAAACTAGATGGAACACCAACAAAAAAAAATAGTGATAAATAGCATAATGAGGACCAATAGACTAAATTGGTAAATAAAAAAGACCCTTAGCGATAATTTGGTAAAAAAAACTAACCTTAAGCGACAGTTTGGTAAATAAAATAATCTCATGCGACAATTAACCCAAAAAAATACAAAAATCTCCGATAAATTACTTGCGAATGCTTAATTTGGTTCGTTTATCTTGTTTTTTTACCAACCCTTTTTATGGAAATAACAATTTGAAGAAAAAAAAAACGTTAAGTATCAATTTTCACTTAAGTTTCATACCCCTTATAACGAATTTTTTTTAAAAGGGGTTAAAAATAAAAGGGGATGACATATAAATTCAAAATTATAAATGGGAAAATAAATTTAAAAACACAAACACAAATTAAATTACGATTTTAAAAGAGTTTGTCGAGAAAAAAAAATAGATTTTTTGGTCTAAATGTCGCCGGAATTCATTAATTTTACTAAATTATCGTATATTGTTAGTTTTTTTTACCAAATTGTCGTCGGAGTAAATTTTTTTACCAAATTGTCGCTAGAGGTATTTTTTATTTACCAATCTGGTCAATTGGCCGCAAAATAAGTTTTACATTAAAAAAAATGTAGAGTATATTGCTTACCTTTTTCGTTGCAATATCTAATTTCAAAGTCTTGAGGTTAGGAGCATGTTTAAGGAGGCTAATCAGTTCAACATCATAGCGTTCCTTAGAGCCAAGTCCGACATGAACTCTAGCTTCAGTCAAAGCAGGCATATCTTCATATGCATACTTAGAAAATTGGCCATTATAAATCTGAAGGTATTCTAGTCTTGGACAATCTATTATATTCTCTTCTTCTTCTCGAAACACCATTTGCTCAATGATTTCCAATCTCTTTAGAGAAGAAGAACAGATACACATATTTCGTGCTCCCAAGCACTCAAATAAAACCAATTCTTCAAGCAGAGGTAAGCTCATCAAGATATTTTTCAAGGGCAAATCGTCAGTAAATCCAATGAATTTTAAGTGCAGAATCAAAAGACTTGGTAGATGAACTGAACCCCGAAATGGGGTTATTAACCCAAACAACTTCAGCACCGTAAGTTTCTTACTCGAAAAAGTCCCAGCTGGTAGTATTACCCCGACATGTACAAGATCTATCTCATCAACATCCCGTCGCAATATATTCTTAATCCATGAATGATAATGGTAGTCCTTGATTTGTTTCTTTGATAAGCCAGAAAGCTTAAAAAGCCTTAATGAACTCGAATCATAACAGAGCAAGACTCTATCCACAAACGCTTTGAAGTCATGGACAGAACCTGATGAATTAAATGAAAAGTTTAGCGCAGGGACTTTAGTCCAAATGGATTCCCACCTTTTTGATAATGTGCTCGTAGCAACTGCTTCTTTGGTTGACAAAAACGATAAGATTAAGGAGAGGAGGACATCCGGCAATCTGCTAATCCTGTCATCCTCGGCCATTGTCAATTCTCTGCAGTAGAGAAAGAAAAGGCTTAGAATATTTTTCTCTTAAATTCAAGAATATATATGAGAGAAAAATAGAAACATGTACTAGAATCTATAAGAGGACAAGATTAGATTAAATTATAAAGATAGATCCCGCTAATAAGCGCCAATTTAGTTCTAGATATTTAATTATATTATAACAAAACAAAAATATCTATATAATTTTTAAAGTAGCATATAGTATCGCATTTAATTCACTTCCTTTTTCATAATTAACCATGCTAGCATTTAAATTACTCCGTATTTCTTTCTCGGTCTATATTGATATATTCCTATATTGTATATCACAAATTCTTGATGCAACCCCAAAACCTACCACCAATCACCACAGACGACTAACACAAGGGTGGAACCAAAGAGAGGTGGTGGAGGCCCGGCCCCGTGGCTCAAATGCTAAGTCCTTGATTGTCAAATTTTATGATAAAAATAAAATTTGATTACAAATATAGTTGTGTACTCTGTAGCTTAGCGGTAAGTGACACCCATGCACAACAGTATGGATGTCCTTGGTTTGATTCTTGTTGGTTGTCTACCCCTTCAATATTCTACTTAAATTTATTCCAATTTCACACCAAAAATATATATATATATAAAATTCCTATGTTTATCTTCATTCTTGTTAGCTCACATATATAAGCCATTAAGGCAATACGTATATAATACAAATGTAGAAAGAAAAAATCAAACCTGTGACATAGTATACAGGCTCTCAATCTTAATCACTAACTAAGATTTTGGCTATGAGTTAAGAACAGTTTGTTGAAATTAACTATATATTATATTTTCTCCTTTTTTATTTAATTGTAATCCATCAAAAATTTTGTACTTATTAGCATATTATAGAGATTTGACCATTGATATATGTAATAGTTAGTATCTGTTATATAAACAGTTTATTTGAATCATACATTGAGTTTAATCATAATACGTACAATCAATTTATTTTATTACATAATAGTAATTTTATTTTATAAAAATATATATATTGTTAGTAAAAAAAAGATCAATACTAATGGAAAATATATAACCAGTGTAGAAAAGGCTATAATATTTCAGTAAATATTAGTCTCGACCCCATATCTTTAAATTTCTGGCTTCGCCCCTGGACTAGCACCAACTTTCATCTCCTAACACATCACTACCTCTAGACAGTAGACACCACAACAACCACCACCCGCCCCCTCCATAGTCCCAACCGCCAATACACAACCAGGTCACAAAAAAAGGGCCCTCTTTAATTTCATACATGGAAGCACCGCATCATTGGGACAACAATAATCACTGCTTCGCCATCAATTATATTACAAAAACCCTATCAAAAAGTTATGATTATGATAATCTACAACTTGATGCTTTGGGTGTTATTTTCGACGACAAGATTTTGATAGTATTTGACAATAATTTATTGCAGTGGCTTAGCTTGTAAAAATGAAGTTTTTTTTGGGTGAAAGGTTTTTTTTTTTTTTTTTTTTAACAATATAATAAGATCGTAAGAATGAAGTTTTTTGGGGGGAAAGAGAACCAGGTAACAGGGAAGGAGGGAAGGAATCAAGGAATGACTGACTGAGGAGCATTAAAGCTCCATTTGTATTAACAGAAAATAATTTATTTTTTTTGAAAAATAATTTTTCATGAAAAAAATGTCCAAGAGAAAACACAATTGTAAAAATAGTTTCCTTTGTTTATATACTTACCAAAGCAAACTTGTAAAGGAAGAGGGAATTAAAAGTGGAAGGGAGGAATAGAATGACATGCGAGATATGAGATGTAAGAAATTTTCTGGAAAATGTGACATACTTTCATTTTAAAACAAATAGAACCTAAATGTAGGCTACAATTATATTTAAGAGAAAATAAATATAGGCTTAATAAACATAAGTAATACAAGTAGTAAAAATGTCATTTATTGCTAAGGAAAATACATAACTAATTAAGTTAATCTTTTACAGTTCCGCTTTTATTATGTCAACCTTTTTTGAGCACGTCAACGTTTTTTAATTGGAAGTAAATCCTTTATAATTTCTGAAATTTTGAGATAAAATTTGGCATTTAACTTCAACGGCAAACTCACAATCTTCTTCTTGTCTCCATTCTTCCTTTCATAACCATTAAACATGCTCACTCCTTACGTATGCTCACACTAGCAAACCCCAAAACCACATATGCACACCACCAACCCACCACAACCAATCCACCTCTTTTCTCATCATCCTCTTTGAATCACACTTGAATTTTAAATCGAATTATTAGGGGTTATTTTTTCAAGGGAGGATTGAATATTAAACAACAAATTACTATGGCTTTATTTTAGCGTAATTCTGAAATGAGAAAAATGAGGAAGAATGGGGAAGAAGAACAATGAAAAAGGTGTAATAGTTGTGGATTAAAAACAAAAAAAAAGGACTTTTTACCTTCATCTAATATAGTCCACTTAAGCGTATTTTTTTTTTATTATTTTTTTCTGCAAGCCATTTTAATTTAAACGTGATAAAATTTAATGATATTACAAGGTTAACGTGTTCATAAATAATAAAAAGGTGGTTAACTAAATAAAAGCGGACGGCCAAAAACTTGACTTAATATTTACAAATTTTCCTATTGCTAATTTTTTTTTATTATGATTAATTCTCTTTAACCAACGTCAAATACGTAAGGGAAATGAGTCAAATGACAATTAATCTGATAATTAAAAAAAAAATTGTGACATTCAAATGAAATAAGAAAAGCAAAAAAAATTATGTGATCATTTGAAATGTCCTAATTAAATTGAAAAATATCAATCAATTATTTAATTGTAGTCAAAACCCTATCATACAACAAAACAAATATATGATCTAACTCGTCAAACAACCTAACAAAACCTAAACGATTAAGAATTTACAACTCTAACAATATAGGGCTTAGACCTTACAAACAATCAAACTTAAAGATGATAACTTGGAATAATTAAAAAAATGATTTTAATAAGATTCAAGATTTAGTGTAAGAACTTACGGAATTGGGGAATAGGGATTGGGAAGCGGGACTAATCGGAAGCGAGAATCCATGATGATCGACTGGGCGTCGATCGGCGGCTGGTGGTTGAACAAGATCTCTGTCTCTCACTCTCAAACCAAAGTCTGACTGCTGTCTTTTGTCCTAGCTAGGTCAACTCACTTTTTTTTTGTTTTTCTTTTGTCTTTTTCATGGGTTTTTTTACTTATATATATTTTTTTTTTAAAAACAAAATAAAAAAAAAAGCCAAAAGGCTAATTATTCATTTATTACTCCGTATTATTTTTTTGTAAATCAAATAGTCTCTATATTTTATTACTTGTTCCAATTTATTTATTAATGAGCAAGAGAAAAATAGTAGAAAGTAATACGTATGAGTTTAATCTGATGGAAATAGGGTTAGTTGAAGGGAAAAAATCTAAAAAAAAACAAGTAGAAAGGAGAGATAATATGGAAAAAAATATTAAATATATAATGTGAACAACCATAGTGAGAAAATGAAGCAGTAATAAAAACGGGCGCCAAAAAAAAATAGAGCAAGTAATAAATTACGGAGGGAGTATTAGATTGTCCATCGAGGATTCCAAATAGGAAGTATGCACTCTGTGTAGTAATAAAAATAAATATAAAACTAAAGAGTAAAAAAGGCAATTTCATGGATTCTTAGATCGCAAATTAATTGTTACGCTGAGGTACGGAGGTTACTAATTTTGAAACAAAAAATACACCACCATCGGTACTAGTATTTTGATGAAAATGACTACGAAGTCTAAAAAATCTAAATTGAAGGCTAAAATTTAAATTCCTGGTGGCCTAAACTGTAAAAGGCATCTGGCTTATCATGTGTAAACTTCAAAATATCATCAACGACATTACTCCCTCCGTTTCAATTTGTTAGTCCCATATATTATTTTAGACGTTTCAAAAAGATCTACCCATATTGAATGTATATATTCTACTTTTAACTTAATTTTTATTTCCTATTTTATACATAATAAATTCTGATTGCTTAGATTAATTGATTGTGAATTATTCCCGTGATTTTTACAATTATGGATAATGTTTTCCTAAAAAAAAAAAAAAAATGAAAGGCAAAACTATTTGTGAATTGTATTTTACTTTAATGCTAGCTTCCAAATATTCCCCTTTTCTTATTTTATGTGATTGATTGCATATGGGACTATCATATTGAAACGGAAGGAGTATTATTTTACAACATAAAATCAACAATTGGGAAATTTAACAAATTTTTAGCAAAGCGGAAATAGTAGTGAACTAGATACCTAATATACAGCAAAACAAATCCTCCTGATTTCTAGCTAGTAGCTAGTTTCTTACAAAAAGTAATAAGTTTTTTTTAATCAGAAATTACGACTAGTTTACTGGTTTACATAAGAAGTAATTACACACAATATGACAATTAAAGACTAATTATAATCAAGAACAAATCAATCACAAATTTTGTTATGAGACGAATATTTTTTTGATGCACAAACAGAAATATCAATTTTTGGATATTCTTTCTTGTTTCTTGTCTAACCAACTCTTCAAGAACTTATCAACATATAAAAGCACTTTTGAGTACAAAATTAATCAACAGGTATTATTATGCATCCACAATAATTACTTGGCGATCATAAACATCCCCAAATGGGCAATTGGTACAACAAATTTAGTTTGGAGAAGATATGAAGATGTGATCAGATGCCCACACCTTCATACAATCATAATCTTCCTGCTTTAGTAATTTTCCATAACAAATTGCAGTACTGCCTATCTTACCAATGGTTAACAGTCAACAATGGAAGCGAACAAAGATATATAATGGAGAAATATTCACCGTTTACTTCCCTCAACTAATAAGCTAGGCTTGTAATGGAGAAATCAAAAATAAGGAAATTGGGAATACGCCCTCTCTTTCCCAGAAGGATCTATGGCACAAACTAAATATCTGAATTGAAGGATAATATTTCCTGGTGGACTACACTGTAAAACTGTAAAAGTAAACCGAGACATTTCCAAAGCATCATCATCATTTTAGTACAAAAACTAATAGCTTGGAATCATAACATTTTGAATGAAGCAAAAAAGGCTGCAAATCAGATAGCTAAATAGCTAATATACTGCATTTTGTAAATACTTCTAGGGTAACATTAAATCCTCTCGATTACTACTTACTAGATAGTTTCTTATCAAAAAGTAAGACATTATTTTTCATGAGAATTTACTAGTATACATACAGATGAAGCCCTCGGAACTTTGAATAGCCCTGCAATTGCAGCAATTGTTGTTCCACTAACCATACCTTTCAAATTGATTTTGAACACCTTCAAGTTTATGCCATTGTTTAACAGATATTCCAACAGTATATTATCAGCATCCGCCAAATCAAACAAACTGATGTTGACAACTTCAAGAGTTAGTAAAGGGCATTTGGGCAAACAAGTTGGAAGTACTGGTAGCCGTGGTAGTTCTTCCTCCACAAGTCAGTCGTAGTATGTGCTCTGAATGAAGTTTAATAATAGATTCGGTTATAAGCAACATCTGCATACGTAAAAAAAAAATAACAGGACTTACCGAGTAATCAAGAGAGACAAGATTAGGGGCTCGTTGTAAAATCCATAATACAAGATGGCGCCGTAAAATTTTTGAGCTGTCGGCTGAACCAAAGTCGTAACCACTTATGATCAAACGGGTCAAGTGTGGAAACAATGGCTGTTGATCATGCTCAGTATCTCCAATAGTAGCCTTAGAGTTCATGAGACGGAAAACAAAAATAGAAAGTCCATCAGATAGATATAGACAGAAAAACTTTGAAAATTTCTAATACAAGTAAAAAGTAGGATAAAAAGCTTATACCACTATTGTCGCAACTTCTAATTCCAAAATCACCAGGTTAGGAACTTGTTTAAGGAATTTAAGCACTTTTACATAGTAGTCACCTTTACAGTACCGGATTTGAAGCCTAGCTTCAGCTATAGAGGGCATGTTGCCAAACTCATAGTGTGGTGAATAACCGTCGATACAAAGATATTCAAGACTTGGAGCAGCAACTATTATATTGGAATCATTTTCTCCCATCGAAAATATATTTCGAATGAGACTCAATCTCTTTAAAGATGAAGAACGAATACATATATTTCGCAATACCTTGCACTCACTAATAACCAATTCTTCCAGTCGAGGCAACCTCATCACAATATTCTTCAAAGAAAAATCATCTGCAAATTTAATGAATGAGAAGTGTAGGGTTACGAGATTCGGTAGATGAAATGGATCTCGGAGAGGGGAATCGAAACCCTTCAACTTTAGCACCATAAGTTTCTCGCTCGAAAAAGTACCTGCTGGTAGAGTTCCCCCCTGTAACACAATATCTATCTCAACAACATCCCGTTGCATTATATTCCTAATCCGCTGATGATAATGGTAGTCATTGATTTTCTTATAAAATATGACAATAATCCGAAACAGCCTTAATGATCGTGAATCATTACAGATCAAGACTCTATCCACAAACGCTTTGAAGTCTTTAGAAGAATCATAAAACAGTGAAAAGTTTAGCACAGGAACTTTGGTCCAAACAGATACCCATCGTTTAGACAATATGCTAGTAGCCACAGCTTGTTTGGTCGACAAAAACGATAAGATTTCGGAGAGGAGGGCATCCGGCAAACTGCTAATCCTGTCTAATTGTTCAGCCTCGGGCATTGTCAATTCACTGCTTGATGAGAAAAGAAACATCAAGTAAATTACAAAGCAGAAATTACAAGTATACTGTCAGACAAATAAAAACAGAAATTTGAAAGGAAAATATATATATAAAAAAAAAATCTTTACTTACAGAAATTTGAGTTTATGATGTATTGGGATAGAAGAACAGTTGAGGTTTTATAGACAAGAAAAGCTTTTAGACTACCCAGTGGAGTATGGATGGTACCAGTATTACAGCTATCTTTACAAATATACTGTCAGACAAATAACAGCTATCTTTAACTGAGATTGTCTCTTCAAATTCTGTTTCATTGAAAATGTTTGGATTACTATCTACGGAGTATTTTACTGTAAAACTCTTACACTTCCCAAAAAAAAAATGAATACATGATTTATACTACTCCGTAGGTTGGTGCAGTAGTAATTATTTCATGGGAATCTTAAAATGATTAGTTGCAATATGCATGCCTCAACAATTTAGTACAGAACTGTATAAATTTACTAGTACTTTCTTACCCCTCCGTCCCCTTTTGATAGTCCCTTATGGGTATTTTTCACGGAAATTAATAAACACAAAAAAGAATAGTTAAAGTACATTTAAAAAGTAAATTGACATTGTGTTTGCAAAAAAATAGAGAGAGAAAGTAATACATGGGAAAACAAAATTTACATGGGTAAGTTAAATTTGCACAAATATTGTTGCAAATTGAGGTAATTTTGGTAAAAAATTAATATTGATAGTTGTTGAAAAAAGCAAATGGGGTGAACATTTTAGTATTAAAATTTGTCCATCGGACTATCAAAAGGGGACGGAGGGAGTATTTGTTATGTGAATTATAAATACATTTATTGATAAATAAGATTAAAGTACGACAATTAATCATACAATAACATTTTTTTAAAAAAAAATTGTTACACTCAAATGAGATAGGAGAAGCCGAGCCTGAATACACTGAAGAGCAAAAGGCCCCAAACCCCCAAATGCTAAGTAAAGAAGTACTATCCATTATCCAACATAATTTTGTTGAAGGAACTACCCAGCCAAGTGCAGATAGCTAGATACTAAAATAACATGTATGAGTAATTTGGGATGGAACGAGTATATACATGCAAATTAAAGAAGCCAAAAAGCCTCACTGCAGTATCATGGACAGTTTAATCAAACATCTGTAATGCTGGATGATATAAGAACAACTTTCAATCACATCCAGACATTGATATTAATTAAAAGATGTATGTCACAATTTAACTGGATATAATCCAAGTACAGTACAGTTTAATCATTTTAACAGAGATGTTATGCATCACAATTTACACATAAGCCAGGATAGAGTGACAGACATCCAGAAATTCATGCCAGTATATCCAAGAAGAAAAATATTAATATATCCCCGAATTACTCCCATCCATATCTATTAATTGCGCAAAACTCTGTATGCAAATAATTGCAAAAGCATCCAAGCATAAAGGTTAACATGACTCAAAAGGTAAGACCAATCCGGCTTATTTAGTAGGTATGGCAACTGAGAGTTCATTTTCAGCTTCATCATAATAGTCACATGCTCACATCCTACACCAGATATTTTACATCTTCAGGCAGGAAGTTAGATTAAGATTCCTAAACGAGATTCTCAAATCATAGAAACCAAATATTCAGGTATTTGCTGAAGAAGGGTTTTGCACTCTTGCACCATTCATCATTGTTCCTAACAAGTCCTCAATACTGAAAGAGTATAAGCAAGTCTTATCCATTTTCAGGAAACATCAAAATAACAGGTTATATGAAAAGAAAAAAATTGTTAACAGAATTTCAATATACAAAGGCTAGAATAGACCCGGTCTATAATAACTTATTGTAGACTCAACCTTCTTGTATACCATATGAATGTGATTATATCATACGAGATGTGATTATATTACTACAAAAGTGATTATATCATTTTGAAACTATTATGTAAATGTATAACTCAAAAAGTGAATTTATCATTATAAAAAGTATCAAATAGTAAATTACATCATTCAAAACATGATTTTTAAATTTTATCATCCTAAAGATAATTATATAATCTCATTAAATGGTTTAATATAAGATTATATAATTCAAAATATGACTCACAAAAAGATAATTATATCATCTAAAAAAGTGATTATATCATCCAGAATGTGATTATATTATTTGAAAGTGTCAAATTTTGGGTCTACAATAATTTATTGTAGACCGGGTCTATACAAGACCAATTGATTTCAATAACCTTCTGACTATAAAATTTAATACTAGAGTCTCAATCAGAGGAAGATTAGAATACTTGATAAAATATCAGACAGAAAATCCAGGCAGATTCAGATGTATTAAAAGACAAACACCTTTCTAATTTATTCAGGTCATGTACTCGAACAATGTCATTAGACAGCATAGGGAATAAGGCTTCTGTAATCTCTCTGAAGTGATTACACACAATGTGACAAGTAAAGGCTAATTATTATCAAGAACAAATCAATCACAAGTTGTTCATGAGAAGAAAGTTAGTGCGATGCACATAGAGAAATGTAATCTCTTGGATTTTCTGTTCTTGTTTCTTCTATAACCAATTCTTCCAAAACTTATCAACATAAAAGTAATTTTGAATACACTAATCATCAATAGGAATTAATAACTTGCATCATCAATAATCAAATTCATAATAAACATCCCCAATCAGTACAATAAATTTAGTTTAGAGAAATGATAGGATCAAAAGATGTGATCAGGTGATGCTACCCACACCTCCTTCGTACAATCATAATCTTCCTGCTTTAGTAATTTTCCATAACAAATTACACTATAGCCAATCTAATCAATACATAACACGTCAACATAGGAAGAGTCATAATTAGAGCTTAATATAAAGGAAACTAAGACAAAGGATGAGTTTAGATCATACTGTATATCAGCATGGTTGAACAACATGAGCAATTTTAGCACTTCAACAACGTCAAATGTTTTCTGCTTTCAAGCTTCAAAATGACTTAACTAACAGAGAAAATCCAACAATTAGAAACCCAGCATAACATTGTCCGGAAGTTCTCAAGATCCACGCATAATTTTACATGCAGTAGAGGCCATAGGAATTTTAAATAGCCGTGAAAAAGAATCAGCTGCCATAGTTGAGTTCTTCTCGAAATGGATCCTGATAGCCTTTAATACAATTGCGTGTTGTAAGATGTATTCTACCACTGCATTATCAGCAAATGTTCCTCGAAAATTATCAACATCTATAGCTTTTAGAGTTGATGAGAAACACTTGGGCACAACATTTGGAAGTGGAGGTGACTCTCCATTGTGAGTGATTCAATCTAAAATTTCAAACAAACAAAGACTATAAATTTATGTTTAATATTGGTGAAGCAAGCTTAGATTGAAAGATAAGGTACTCACCTTATATTTAAGGGACACAAGATTTGGGGCGTGTTGATACATTTGAAAGAGCAGTATTATGTGTAAAATTTGCGGTAATCAATACATGGTTCTGACATCCAAACATGTCAATTCAGGAACAAGGGTTGCATTTGAGCATCAAACATTACAACCTGCAAACAAATATCCAAATAATCGTGATTTTGTCATACATTCTAAACTTTAACTTCCAAAAACATTGAAAAGTGCTGATCACAGATTTGTATATTTTAAAAAAAAAGACTAATTGATAATTCTCTAGTGTTGCAAAAAATAGTCTACATATAAGCATTATAAAAGTATTTACCAGGGGTGTTGGAATCATTAGATTCAAAGTCTTCATGCTGTGAAAGTGCTTGAGAAATTCAGCAGCACTTATACCATCTATCATTCCACAGATATCGATGTCAGCTTCAACTAATGAGGGAATGATAATGACAAACTCGCAGCATGAAACTTGATCCTCAATTGTAGAATTGGAGCTTCAATTATAACAAGCCCTTGCATCAGAAATAGAGTACCTGCTATTGTCAATCTCTTTAAAGAAGAAGATCGAATACATAAACTTTGCAATCCACGACAATAATATAGAAGGAACTCATTCAGACAAGATAAACCTGACCAAATATTATTCATAGAATCATCATCCTCAATATAACAGAACTCAAGGTGGAGAACCGAGAGATTTGGAAAGGAATACAAAAGGTGACTGCCTGTAAGGGGGCACCTCAGCTTTAGAACCTCAAGCTTCTCACTCACAAGACCCCTTGCTTCAGGGGTTTCGCAAGTAACATCAATCTCAAAAAATTTCATCTCATCATATTCCTGACCCATGACCAGACATGCATGTCCTCTTCAACTTCCTGGTAGAGGTGAAGGCGAAAGAGTCTTATGAAAGGTGCATCATTGAGAATCAAGACCCTATTCACAAAGGTTTTAAAATTTGAAGAAATTTTAGTCTTTGAATAACTAAATTCCAGAACAGAAACTTTGGTCCAAATGTATTCCCATCTTTTAGACAATATGCTTGCTGCAACAGCTTCTTTTGTTGGCACGAAAGATAGGATATGAATGAGAACATCATCTGGCAAGCTGCTAATCCTGTCTACCTCTTCAGTTTCCGCATTTTGGATGTTTTACTTCACACCAAAGAAAAGATTAAAAGAAGCACATAAATATATAAAGCGGTAAAAATCAAAAACAAAAAAAAAAAAAAAGAAATAAACAAGAAGAGATGGAAACAGAAATGAAATGTAAACACTTACCGAGCTTTGGCTGACGGCTTAATAGCTGGAGTGTAACAACATTGATAAATATATAGAACTACATTTGTATTGAGATAATTAGTTTAATCTTTAGATTTTTATAGGGAGAAATAACAAGGACTAGAATAAACTCATCGTATAGCAGCTAACAATAATTACAATTGCCTCATTGAGTTCTTATAATACCAATCAACTATCTAGTTTCCCAGAAAATGTTTTTTCTTACTTTCCCAAGCGTAGAAGTGTAAGAGTCTCCTGAATTTAATGAAGGAAACATGTTGTAATAAGACTAGTAAAAACAAATGAACAATTCTCCAATGTTCCATGGCTCCAATACTGAAAGGCGGAAGCTCCATGAGAGCTGCCCCTGACAGGAACCAAAATCTAAATGACAAAGTACTGAAAATCAAATAATATTAATGTAAATTAAGGGGTCAAAAACTAGAGGTTTATCTTCCAAGTTGTATGTAGAATTGTAGACAACAAACCAGTAATACATACACAAATTGCCAGAAGACATGATCTTCATCTGGAGTTCTGGACAATTAAGAGCTCACTCAACCAATCACCTCTACAACCTGGACAAAACAAGGTGAGCCCTTGATAACATCAACAAGAAACCCATTGAAGGAAAGTGACGGCTACATCAGACTTGTTAATGATACATACACTACTTTCATTCATAATATGGAATGATACACACCTCAAAAACTAACCCCCATATCGCTGCAGCAGTTGCTAGCTAGGAGACTAGAACTCCCGACCCCCACAGGCCACACCCCAAAATAGAATAATCCAAAACAGTTCATATCTCTACAACAAAATACATGAAGATGTCTTTCATTTTAAAACTATTTAGATTTCAAATTACTGTAGACCAAGTATTCAGACTTTTAAACTGTGCGACTGCACATGTGATATATTAGTTAACACATAAGAAAAATTATCTCAATGTATTTTAATCCTTCATATTAATGCAAAATATCTTAAATCAGGAACAATATCTTCTACAGAAAGAAGTTCTGCATCATGCCTTTCCAAAAAAAAAAAAAAAAAGGTTCCACATCATACTTTAAGGAACTCCATCAACATTCACACCTTACAACCAGGGTGAATGAGCTAATTCATATCAGCAAACTTAAATTACTCCAAATTACAGCAAAAGAAACAACATAAAATGCAAGTTTCTCATCAAAAGATCTTCAAGCCAAAAAGCTAATCTTATTCGACGGGTGCAGTATATTTAAGCTGGCATTTGAGCATGAATGAACACTGACAATTTATTTTCAGCCTCTTTAGAACATTCACATCCTGCGCCAGATATTCCACATCTTCAGGCAGGAAGTTAGAATAAAGCTCCTGAATGAGAATACCCTTCAGATGAGATTGCAGACATTCAGGCGCAGCCTCAGGAGGATTCCTGCGCATTTCTTCTACATCCCTTAAAATTCCTGGCTGCAAGTAAAAACATTATAACTAAGTCATATTCTTTTCAGGGAAACCCTGGAGTAAGTAGCTACCATACATTCCATAAAACAGATTTCTGGGCTAACCTTATTATATAGGGTAAGAGCATCTAAATCAGGGGAGCATTTAATAAACTCCGTCACAACACTCACAAGCCGATTCCAGCCAAAATCAAGATCTAAACCAATGCCTAATGCCAACGTATTCATGTTGTAAAACCTTGGCAAATTTGAATAAGCGGTTGCTGTGCATAACAACTATCCAAGAGAAAAATGACAGTGTTAAGTATCATATCAAACCACATTAATACTTGTGTGATCACTATCAATAAGTAGTGAGTGAAACATTAATATAATGCATACAAATAAGATAACATACCTCAACAACATCAATAGACAAAGTAAGAAGCTTGGCATTTGCTAACCCTTTGAAGAAATTACAGATACGCTGATAACAATCATTGTAGTTTTCAGCAGCAACAGCAGTTTCGCGGAGATCCAGATGCACATCAGTCAAAGATGCCAAACTCTTCACCTCAAAATCATCTGATATACGACCTTTGACATGGAAGTACTGAAGATTTGGGGTATTGATGACAAATTTATAGGGGCAGTCTACTGATATGTCAGTCACAAATTTATAACTAAAAGAAATTTTTTTCAATGTAGGTATGGAAATATCTATCACCCTTGGCCTCTCCCTTATGATTTCTTCTATTACCAACTCTTCAAGAACTTGACAACCCAAAAGCAAGTTTTGAGTACACTTGTCATCTAGGTACAAAACCCTCCTAATTTCAAGAACCTTAAGCATAGGGAAGCATACCACAGAAGGGACAATAAGAGGCATGCGAGATAATTTCAATACAACAAGTGAGTTGGACATGAAAAAGTTCCTAGGATACTTGATAAGTTCTTTTGGAACAGACAGGTAAAAGTCAAGTTCGAGCTCTAGAATATCACGAGAAATGGCTACATTCAACCATGTAAGAATCGGAGCAACAGTATAATGACACTCATAAATGAGACGGAACTTTTGGATATGAGGAGTATCATTAAGAAGCAATACTCTATTTACAAATCTCTTGAAGGAGATCTCTGAATCCTTACTTCCATACATGTTGAGGAAAGAGAAAAAGTCTCGATGAAGGCTAGCATCAATGTCAAGCACGGGAACAGAAGACCACACGTATTTCCATCTAGTTGAGAAAACACTGGTTGCTACAGCATATTTAGTTGGGAGAAATGATAGGATGTGATAAAGGATGTCATTAGGCAACCCACTGATCCTATCTACACCTTCTTTAGAGCCGTTATCCATCAGATCAGCTTCTCTCACTTCTAAGGCAACAGAAAGAAAAATACCATGAATTAAAGCTCCTCAATTTAATTCTAGCATAGTATATAGTACTATGGATCCAGAAAAAATATATATATACAGATCATTCAATTGATAAATTACAAAGAAAAAAAATTGGGGGAGGGAGGGGGAGTTAAAAACTTATATCTATAAGCATAAAATCCAACAGTAACTCATGGTTTTAGGGATCCATTTGGCAGAATTAATTATTCATTACCAAGCAGAAGAGAGAGTTAACCTTTGGCAAGATGATATAGCCATTTAACCAGGGCTTTAGTTCATCTCTACATTAAAGTTTGGTGAATATGAAAGAAAAGGTTTATCTGCCTTGCTGTCTACAACATATGTTTCTGAATGATCAGAATTTCAGAGCAATCACAAAATCCATACTGCTCATTAAACCTCAATGCCTACCCATTCCAAACCCTCCCCAGAATGATAAAAATAAATTAATTAAAAGAAGATAAAAATTAAATTAAATACATAAATAAATAGATATAACAAGCAGGCAAAAAAAAAAACAAAAAAAAACCTTGCTTCACTGCCATCAGATCTGAACAACAAAATGCAAGCACAGCCAAAAATGAAGAAACAAAGGAATTATTTACAAAGTCCACAAAAATCTAAAGACAAAAAATAAATAAATGAACATATTGTCTATGAAAATTAGTATAAAAAAATTAAAATAAGTACTTATATTAATCTTCATAGTGATGGAAAGTAGAAGTTTTCATCAATATGTGAGAGCTGGAATCTCATTCTATCAACTTAGATTTGTGATTTATACAAGACTAAGTAAAAGTTTCATGAGATTATATCTAATTCACACACTAGAAATTGGACCAAAACAAGCAAAGTAAGAACTGATTTCCTACCATTAATGAATATGATTTTTTCCATATGCGGAGCAAAATCCATATATTTCCATGCATGTTGGATATTTTTTACTTCTTAGTATCCCTTTTAGAGAAATGAAAAACAATTTCCTCTGATTTTTTTTACTTGCAACATTTTTGTTTTTCAAGTTTCAATCAAACAACTTCAACGGTTAATATCTTTAATTATACATTTGTAAATTTTTAATAAAGTACACAGAGAGACAAATCTAAAAAGATCCCATATAACTATGTTTTTCTTCGAGTTAAAATCGCAATGTGAAATTGGAGTGGAGTATGCATACCATCCACTTCAGAAATGTTGGAAGTAAAAAAAAAAAAAAAAAAAAAAAAAAAAAAAAAAAAAAAAAAAAACGGAGGAAGCTATATTATACTTCCTATTGATTATAAAACTGTTATTTAAAATGAACAAGAGGGGAAAATATCTAAAATTCCACAAGTTTTACAGCATTTGAAAAAAAAAAAAAAAGAAAAGAAAAGAAACACGTATTATTTGACCAATTGCATAGACTTCCTCTTGTCTCTTAAATCCTTGTAATCATAGATCCATTAGTGGGGGAGAGGGGAGGGTGATCCATTGCCATCCATGGAATTTGAGACACAACACTTTGATACAAATTTAAAAGATGGAACAGCATTTGGCATGGATGGTACAGCTTTAAATTAAAAATTATCTGCACAGAGAATCATATATAACAAAGTTCTCAACCGCAGCAAATGAATTATCCAGTGAGCTAACACAAAGAAAACCCATTTTATAGGACAACATGATTAACCAGGGCCAAGTCTTAATTAAATGGCTACATACAAGGATCCATCACTGCACACTTTCTATTCTACGCCACCATCCAATCAAAGTGACATAATCTTCAGTCTGCATTGGAATTTCTCCAGCATTCCAGTGAAATCAGGATACAGCGTATTCATAAAGATTCGGGATTGCTTTTCTACTTGCAATTACGTGAATCAAAAAAGAACTATTCTGGCCTCTAGCTTGTTGAAGAGGGATAAAGGATGAAAATGCCAGATGATATATTTAACTAATCATGTTCAGGTTGATTCAACTAAATGAGCCAAAGCAAGGGCCAAATATCTTTTTAAAAAAAAAAACACTCAGCATCAGTTAAACTGAAAACGCTATTTGCAAAATAGCAGCTTCAAAGTGAAATTCAATTAAGAGAATGCAAACAACAACTGCATCAAGCAATTCAATCTCTAAGAATGATAATCCTTTAAGACCTATGACTAAGCCACAAACTTTGACCCACAAAATGCAACATAAATGAGTGAAAAACTATGATAAAGTAATGAAAGCCAATCAAAGCTTTTAAAAGGCGTATTGTAATGGGCAATAAAGGGGTAAATAACAAAACCATCAAAAACGCAATAGAGTAGTGCCATTAACAGGTTTTTTTTTTTTTTTTTGTTGAAGATTCACATGTCCAATAATTTATAGACTGAATTTATAAAAGAACATGACTTACTCGATCTTTTCTCCGGTAATATGAATTCCAATCCATCTGCAAAATGACGAAAATCATCTAGAGGTTGAAGACATCATAACTTCACAATAGCTTTGGGGCATTGGATATATTTAAGCGATACCCAAAAAGGTTGTAGTGTTGCACTGCTTATGAAGGAGGAAATTGTAAGTTTCCTCCACTCAATAGCAGTTTCTCAAGAAGTCCACCGCACCAATCTTACTAATCACACCACAAGAGGAGACGAATTGTGAAAACGTCAATGAGCAAACAGCAAAGGCATACACATAAATAAGCTCAGCTTTTAAGCATGAAAGCAATATTTTACGTCGACGATACAAACCCATTTTTGAAAACAAACCGAAAATGAGTGGTTGGAAACACAACTTTGATTATAGAGATAATGCAACTTATACCTTTTCGATATTCTATGATAATACAATCACACCAAAATATCCAAAACTATCAAATACTTCAGAAGAGGAACGAAGGAGAGATCACTATGTAAGACATACTATGGAAGCAAGTTTCATATTTAATTTAAAATCAAAACATCTATTCGCAAAATTATATAAGCAGTTACTCAAAATATCCCAATAGAGTGAGGATATACAATTTGCAGAATGTTAGAAATAATGATACCATTATAAATAAAGATTTAATCAGCAAAGGCAATTCTGACAGTATTATGCTCCGTACAAAACAGTTCGGAACCAATCATTTTATCAAACTTTGCATAATCCGCTACTGTAGTAAAAGATACCTACTCAAATGGATTATCCTAAAATTAGACAACAATTACATATCCTTACAACCTATTGAAACCTAAGAAGCAATAATAATTTCATAAAATAACATATCTCACAATTCCATTCCTGGCTGTATGTTTTTAAGAATGTAATTCCTAATTGAAATTAAGAAAAGACATAGCAGAACATCTTGGAGCATGAAGTGTAAGTCACTTGAAGCCATGATGTCGGATTTTCAGTTAAGCAACCACCTCAAACCTATTACATGATTCAAAAGGGGAAGAGAGGAATGTGAGTCTGCAACAAGGTAAAATAGGTAGTACGACACATGCAATGCGTACTTATGTGCTAGGTAAGACCATCAACATTCAAATCTCCATAAATGTATGCAATGTGCATTATGTGCTAGGTATGATCATCACTGAAGTGTCATTGAAAACCTACCAAATATGGAGGATAAAATGAGGCTTAGCTGACATTTGAAAAGATTCAAATCTAGAACTTCTTTTAGTAAATGATCCTTCAGAAAAGCATAAGCCATGCTCTCAGAGAGACCAAACTCCCATCACCACAGAGATGAAGAAACAATATCAATGAATATTTGTCATTCAGAGTCACCAAGCTGTTAAAGCGATGAACTCTATGAAAACCAAAAGGCCTCACTGAAAACACACTTGCCCGAGTGTTGCAGTAGAAATTGATTATGGACTATGTATTACTAATAGATGGAGCAAATTCATGCATTTATGTTGGCTAATATCAATCATGCAGACAGCCAAAGCAGAACTGTTTTCATCACTTAAGGTAAGGAAAGCATACAAAAGATAAAAGGAATATCCACAAGCTTATTTAATCCTCTATTATACCTATTTCCATCACTTAAAAAAGCATTGAAAAGATAAAACGAATATCCACAAGCTTATTCAATCCTCTATCATACCTGATTGCTTCTCCCAACAAAATATGTTACAACATCCCACAGTTTTTAATCAGATGAAGGCTTCCTTGTTTTTTGTTACACATCATCAAGCATAAACAGAAATTGAAAATCAAAGACCGCTTTCAAAATTTTAAGGACAGAGTAAGAAAGTAATGCACCTTATTAATAACATGTCTCATGTTCAAAAGCTTCATGTCATATATGAGTATCATTATAGTGCTACTCATAAATGGTTGCATGTGGCCATACACCATACTATCCAGAAGCTCAAACTCAGCTTGAATATGTTTGTTTCAGAGGTATTTGAAAAATCCGCCTTGGAAGGCTAATACCCTCATTGTATTTAAAGTATCAAGCTCTTCTCATATCGACCCTTCTCTTGTTTGCTTCATAAGGCTTAAGCAAGTAATGTGCCTAGATGAGAAACTGAGAATTACAATAAGAACCTGCTTTCCAACTGTCAAGTTTTTGAAGAGTCGTAGAAGAAAAGCAGCTGAGGGTGATGAATGAATCCGTACATTATAAAGAGTTGTAGTAAATTATAAAGTTTGACTTTTGGTAATAGATTTATGATCATTGTGAAAGTTGTGTTACCCATCTAAATCTTTCAATTGCCCAAAATATTGAATACTTTGTCTTAAAGAATTTGGCAACTTTGATCAATGCGCTTCTGAATCTTTACCAAACAGCTTATCCTGCAGATCACTATATCTATCTTCAATCACTATAGCACTATACAACAGGCCACCAATGGTGTAGCAACTTCATCTCCATGTAAATATATTGTCAAACAGTTGCTCATGATGAAATCTTTAGTTCTTTCCCTCATAAACACTAACAGCCAAGTGACCAAGATGCCAGTCGTGAAATAAACTCTGGAAACTTCCGTGCATACACATTATTAAAGATTTGATTCCACCAAAACAGGACCACATAAGCATACCATTTAAAGTCCCTGAATAAAAAATTACACAATGATGAATAACAATAGTTAATGCAACTTAATTAAAGTTCAGCATCAACAAAATTTTAACAACTTTGTTTCTCATTTGACAGAGGTACAATATGAATAAACTAAAAAGGCTTGACATGGATGCTCAATACTATTGAATTTCATTCGATGAAACCAAGCTGCAAATGGAAACTATAACTAGAATACATACATGATATACGCCAACAATCACGTGAGTCATCACAAACATTTAGTTGCATATCATTGATTATAAACCTATTCAGATACCTTTGACCCCTAATCATTAAGTGAAAATAAGTTCATTCTTTTTAACTGTAAGAAACAATTAATCTTCTTATCTATCGTAGCAACATAATCCAAAGAACAGAACGAGTTAGTGCAATGATTGTTTAAATTTCGGAAATGTGCATTATGCAACACTTAATCAAGTCTATTATGCCCCCTCCCCTAAAATATAATTTCCCAAAATCCGAAACTTTAGTTCATCACTCTTAGTTAAATTCATTGTGAACCCTTTTCTCAACTCTAACTTCAACCACTAAATTTTCATTAAGTCAGACTCCTAGTTTTTTAATTTTATTTTATGATTAGAATTATTACTAATAATGCTACTAACATCACTCTCAAAGAAATAATCAGCCTAATTTCAAACCAAGTAAATTGGAGTCTTCTCCTCAACAATTTCGACATAATCTAAGGCTCAATTTAGCAGTTTCAGATACCCATTAAAATTCCACATTGCCCAGATTACAACAATTATTACAGTGAAACTGAAAGATTTTCAATTAGGGTTTCGTAAGTGGAGTTTAATCAATTATCATCTGTCCTTTTACAATGGTGGAAACAAAAATTAGCCCAATATACTATCTTCAGAACTAAAAAGAACAAAAAAATTCTAAATTGGGCAAAAATAATTTACAAAAATGAAGAATGATTTCAGAAAAATACCAGAGAAATTGAAGAAGATGATGAAATCCATTATCATTTCCATTTTCGCCGCTATTTTCGCAAATTTTTGGTTTAATTCGATCAAAATTTGGGTTTCAAATATCTTTCTCTCGCTAAAAATGATCATGTAACAATGTAGTGGTAAATGGTAATGTAGTATACGAAGTACGAGTACAAAGTATACAATTTTTGTTTATGGCCGGATTGTTAGTTAAGCTGGGCCCTGATTGTTTTATTGACTTAAATCATGTACTCATGTTCATTACAAAGTACTCCGTTAGTGTCATATCAGTCAGTGTAAGGGTTTGTTATCATACATTGAAATTCAGTTCAGCTCAACTCAGCTTCTAATTTCCTACTATTATAAAATATTCATTTTAGTTCCGTTCAGTTCAGCTCAGCTCAGCTCAGCTCAGTTCAGTTCAACTGAGTTCAGTCAATGAAAACAGGTCCTAAGAGGAGTACAAGAATCACTTAATCAGTGTTATTGAGGTTATCTTGTTTTTTTAATAAGTGGTTACACGGTCTGACCAGCTACACCAAAGACGGGCTTTTGTAAAAATTAAAAAATTGGAGAATGTGTATTTTTATGCATATAGCTATTGACATACGTATTACTATATTATTTACAGAGTAATAATATTTTACTTTACTAGTGTATATATAAGGTTAAATTTTTTCTGAAATTAGATCATATCAAAAAAATATTATCTAGTGAAATAAACATAACCTTCATTTATTATTCTATTTCAGTTCAATTATTAAGTTTTGGTTAATTTGATTCTATTAATTTCAGTCATTTTTATGTCGGTAATTTCAATCGGTTCAACCTAGTCCTTATCAATTTTGATACCTAAAATTATAGTTCAAACCAATCTTTTTAAAACATGCATATACTACCATATAATTAATTATAAGGATATTACTGTATTTATTAAAGGAAAAATTGAAAAAGAGTAATCTCACGTTTGGTACATCTTTTCAAAATAATCCCACAGTTGCGTATTACATAAATAATCTCACCTTTGTACCCGAGGCGTTTGGTATGAGGGATAGAATAAAGAGGGATAAAAAAGGAGGATAGAGGTGGGACTAAATAAGTGGGATTAAATTTATTTTATCTCTATCCCTTGTTTGGTTGATTGGATATAGAAAGAGGATAAAGGCAGGGAATTGATATAGAAAAATAACATATTTACTATTGCCCTTTTATAATCATCAACCAAACGTTCTCTCTCCAAAAGAACCCACACCATTCCTCCAAAACTCCATTTTTTAAGCATAGTTTCCTTCCATCTTCCCCCTAACTCTTTCATTTTTCCCATTTTAATTTCACAAATTACTAACAAATTAATACTCCATCATCAAATTATCATCGATTATAGGTTTTTTTTTATGTTTCCTTCTTGATTTGTGGGGGGTGTCACTCGTTAGTTGCTGCCTTTGTTAACCACTGTTGTGGTGGTGGTGGTGGTTGTTGCTCTGCGTGGTGGCACTACTTGATGGAGTTGTCTAAGGTTGAAGATGATGGGTAGAATGGTAATTAGACACGAGAAGGATTAATCCTCATTCTTTATACCTGCTCCCCCCAATTACAAGATTCAAGGGATAAGAAGCAATTTAATCCCTATCCCATCCTACTGAAAAATTCAATTCCTTGTAAACAAACATGGGACAAAAGTAAGGAGAGATACCTTCTATCCCTTTTACCAAACAGCCGGCAATATTCTCAAAATGAGCCTTTCTACCTACAACTGTTTCAACAGGTAAACTTTTTGTTTTTTTTTCTTTAATTTATCTCTTCCCACCTAATCACCTCCTTTCATGGGAACTCCTCCATCACCACCATGGGTACCACTCCTCATCCCCCCCCCCCCAACCTCTAAACTAAACTAGCCCTAAGGGCATGCCATGCCATGTCATGTCCAAACCCTCCATCACCACCATGGGTACCACCCCTCACCCCCACCTCCGAAACCCAAAGGGCCTGCCATGTTCACACCCGAAACCACGACCTAACCCCCAACCCGAAAACCCGCCTAAATTGGAAGGAGAGGGAAGTCAGCCGATGTCTAGGAATGGCAGTGACAAGTCGACAACCCACGAAAACCACCCGATTTTGCTGATTTGTGGGTTGTATTGCGAATTATGGGATATCGGGATTGTTGTTGGGCTAATTTGTGCGTGGATGGTATTGTGTATTGGAGGTTGTGGCTGTCGGGATTATTGTTGGCCGGCGGTGGGTTGATTGTCCAACGGGAGAGAGTAAGATGCTAAAATTTGTGGGGTATGATGAAATGGATTTTTGCTTGTGATTCTTGTGAATCAAAGTCCGCCAATGAAGGGGAGAGAGTTGGACTCAGTGAGTCCAACGTTTTGGCTTTGTGTTTGTTGCAGTGGTGATTATGATAGTTGTGGACTTGTTATTGTCAGTGGCGGATCCAGGATTTTCGAGATAGAGTGTCACCATCAATTATTGATCATTTGTGAAAGTACAATTTTTTTTTTCCATGTCTCGTTCATAATTAATTTCAATCCAAAAATTATATATATATATATTTCATCAAATTGATTTCAATCCAAAAATAGGACACAAAAATTCATACCACAACCAAATACAGTACTTAAGAATTCAATTTTACAAGTCGAAAATACTACAAATAACATGTTATAAACAAATGGTACAATAAAATTATTATATTGAATTAACTTTATGATTTTTTAGTTAATTGATAAGCTTTATGGGGAAATATTAAAATTGGTTGTACAAATATAAGATATAAAAAGAGAAAAAAAATTATTAAAAAATTATACAAAAAAAAGTGAGATAACTTAAGAGACCAGTTATTAAATAAAACTGGTCTCTTTAATGAAAAAAGTAGCGCAATAGCAGCATCAAAGAGACCTCTTATATAAATAACAGGTCTCTTTAATATTTTAAAAAAACCACAACAAGTAGCAATAGCAGCATTAAAGAGATCGCCTATCTTAATAAGAGGTCTCTTTGATATTGTTTGTTGTTACCAATAGCAGCATCAAAGAGACCACCTATCTATAATAAGGGGTCTCTTTGATATTTTATTTTTAAAAAAAATACTGTGTCACCGGACCCACTATAACTAAAGGTGGGTCCGCCCCTGGTTATTGTTGCCACGGGAAGAAGAGGGAATCAGGGAAGACGGTGGTTGAGTCTAGCTGTTCTGACAAGTGGTTGGGTCCAGCCATTCCGGTGAGTGGCCGTGTCCGGCTGGTGAGCGAGGCAACTCTGACAAGGGAAGAAAGAAGAAGTGTTATTTTTTTGTTTATTCTTTAATTTTAAGAAAAATTATATATAAAACTCAATTAAAATTGTGACACTTGTCAAATTAATTTTTAAAAAGGTTAACAATTCAATCAACCGGTCAATAAATGAAAAAGAACCGGGGTACAAAGGTGGGATTATTTCTGCCTTGTGGAATTTGCAAAGGTTAAATTATTTTGAGAAGATGTGCTAAAAGACCAAAGATAGAATAATTCTTTTCAATTTTGACTTTATTAAATCATATCTTAATCTTAACATTAAAAAAGTGGAAGAATGCAAATCATATCCTTTGGTTCACCCTACACGCGCCTTTTTGCTCATCAGGTACGTTTCTCGCATCCGGTCGGGCACGTCTTCGGGCGCCAACCTTTGCTTCCCTCGCCCGGCCGGGCGGCTCTCTTGGGCCACTGTTTGGACTACGATTGGGCTCCAATTCTTCGGGTCAATCTGGGTTTTCTCTTTGGGTCTTGAATACTCAGTCCAAATGCCTCGGTATCAGATATATCGAGCCCTTAATCACCGGTTCGATGGCTCTAACCGGCCCTGGGCTATAAAAACTGGTCGTGCTTCTCCAATGCTCGTACTTGCTCCATAATATATTGGTAAAATGCTCCAAAAGTGCAAATCCCTGTAAAAGTCAACCAAATCTACGAAAACACTAGAAAATTAAACACCAATTAGTAATAAAAATGGTTCTAAAGAGCCAAAAACACTACTAATTACGACCAAGGGACGGGGGTAAAACACTATATAAAATAGACACATCACCATATATACGAAGTACTACCTCCGTTTCTTTTTAGTTGACACGTACTCCCTCCGTTTTTAAATACTTGCTCCATTTCTCTATGCGTGGAGTTTTTGGAGAAATTGGATAAAGTAATAAAATATGGAGGTAACGGGGTTGGTGGAAGAATAAAAAATTGTAAAAAACCAAAAGTAGTGGAGAGAATTGAAGGAGAGAGAATATGAAATTAATATTGTTGGGTCCATTAAGTGAGAGGAATTAATTAAATATTGTCAAAGCTTTCCAAATAGGGAAATAGAGCAAGTATTTAAAAACGGTCGGAAAAGGAAAGTGGGGCTACAAGTTACCTCACTTGCTTTTTCATTCTCTCTCACTCTCTCTCCTCTCCTTAATATATGTGCTTAAATCAAGCACGTCATTTACAAGTTACCTCACTTGCTTTTTCATTCTCTCTCACTCTCTCTCCTCTCCTTAATATATGTGTTTAAATCAAGCACGTCAACTATATAAAATCGGAGGAATTATAACACAAGACTGCTTTACCAAAATGAACAAAAAATGTAAATCAAAGCAGCAAAACAGGCCTCTATACATATCATGAGTATGACACCAACTCACCAACACACCAGCATATTGAGTAAGAAATTATGAATAGGATAGAACTAGCCAAATCTACACATATCATGCATAAATTAAAAATTGCTGATCAAACTTTAATGCCTTTAACCATAGGCAAATAAATGATGAAAAAGTTAGGATAATGAACTTGCATTTCGTTTTAAAGAGAAATAAAAGAGTATATATCAATATAATATTATAGTTAATGTTGATTAATGCTTAATATTTCCAATTTCATCTTAGAATAATTCCAACATCATCTATCATTTTCTTACAGGAAAAAGTTCTTATTATTCATCATCATAGCAAGCTTGCAGTATAATTTCGCTGGTCACCGAGCCCCTGGGAGCCCTCGATATATCCTTAAACGCGTCTAATTCCACAACATCAGTACAGTTAATAGTCAACCTGTTTAAAACTCTTGAATGTTGCAGCAGATATTTGACAGCTTCAACCTCATAACCTTTATGAAGTCCCTCGACGATGATCTCCTTAAGATGAAATAACACACAAATCGGGACACCTTCAGGTGGTGTCCAACGACCTCTGTCATTAGGATTAACATAGAGACCAGAACAAACCTGAAATAAAAATTTGAAGTACTAATAAGAATGTGATGAACGAAAAAGTTGTTTAATTTCTTGATGTCATAGATCGATCTTACTCAATCAATGTACTACTAACCTTGTTTGCGAGAATAAGGTACTCAAGATTAGGTGTGTACGAAAGGAACTTTGCCAAGAATTCACAATTAATATCACCGGCAACATTCAATTCTAGTTTCATCAACCTTTTGAAGGTTTCTAGTTTTCCTTTCAAGTGAAAGCTCAAGTTCAACCACTGCAATAGCGTAAGCATAGCATCAACATTATCACATCCAACATGTGTGAGTATTGATTAACACAAATCTCTAAATACGAAATTTTTTGATTATTAAAGTGTTTGACAGTCTAATGGTGAATGTTCGTACCTGGATAGTATGGCCGGAAAGTGATAGCACCTTGGCAAATTTGAGCCTATTTAAGAGCATGTATAAATTCATAATATCAGGTATTGATGATTTATTTTTGTTATAAATTGGTTGCCAATCCACATGCGCCTCAACCAAATTACATATACCAGTACTAAAAAGTGAATAAAGGCCTGTCTGATAATCTCTTACCCAAAGGTACTCAAGTCTTGGAGCATTAATCGCGACTCTGTGAACAAGTTTGTAAGATCCTCCTTTAGTGACATCTCCATTATCAACAAATTCCAATCCACATCTCTTTAATGTGGGGATCTGAATAAGTAGATCCAAATCCTGCGATACATGCTTCTTCACATCACGACTTTTGATAAGTAACTCCTCAAGAGAAGGGCATCTAGGTAAGAAATCCTCCAAATGCTGAGTTATAAAAGATTTCAAGATGTTAAGGTGAAGGGTCTTAAGACTAGGAAGCCAGATTGTAGTTGAAGTTTCAAGGTAATCAGTTTTCAACTTCAATACTACTAATGTTGTCGATATGAAAAGGCTTTCAGGTAATGATGCTACTTGATTTTCATGAAAGCAGACCTCAAGGTGCCTCACATCTCGCTCAGCTAACAATCTATTAAGGATGGTTGAGGAGGCAGATGACGATATAGATAGACATAATCTTTCTATACAAGGATAATCATAGCGATTTACCATCTTATTTATATAATTTACTAAACTCTTCTCCATTTGTTGTTTCTCTTGCTCAAATTTATGCTTAATTCGTCGAAAGTAACCATTATCTATATCTAGATTTCCAACCTCAACCCAAATATTCTTCCATTTAGTTGACAAAACTCCAGTTCTCACAACCTCATCACTCGACCGAAGAAGGGACAGAATACGCCAAAGAATTTCATCAGGAAGCCAACTTATCCTATCGATTCCTCTACCTTGTCCTTGAGCGAGTTTCAATTCTTTATTTGGCATGGTGATCTTGCTCGGATATGGAAATTACTTAATGATTGTTAATATTAAACCGAGATAGAAAATTGGGAGTAGACGGTGTAAGCCTCATCTATTAAAGTATTAAGCCAGCATGTTAGATAGGGTGAACTTAACCCTAATACAATAAGGTACTTTACAATGTGAAAAGATGAATACAAGATTAATTAGGAATTCTAAGTGTGCATGATTAACAAAACATAACTTATGACAAACTCATTACCCAATTTTGTAATTACAAATTTATGCTTAATTCGTCGAAATCATGTGTATAAATTTGCATTAATATTAATCAAATTCCAATTAATTCCCACTTCCAAAGTTACAGCCATTCCTGACCAACTCAACTAAAAGCTTAAGCTAATGGTTGAAGTCCAGGAATATGTTTTATACTCTATCACTAATTACAAAAAATGCAAAATTGTCATTAAAAAAAAAAACTTGTACAGCAACTTTAAACCTGCTTTCGATTCATATATAATTCAAAGGCAAAGTTTGAATCTTTCTTTTAATCATCAGATTATAAAATCTAACTCAAATTAGAGCTACAAATAAACAATAAACCTTACAAAAATTGATTTAGGGTCGTCAATCATCATAAATAAAATAAATAAATAAATGTAATTTCCAGTGTATTTAGAATTACAAAAAAAAAAAAAAAAAAAAAAAAAAAAAAAACATTATTGAACTTTTAAAGGTATTAGATTTGTTTAAAAGTGTAGTTTCCATATGAAATTTGCAAACTTTCACTAATACGTCATCAAGTAAAATAGTCGAATTTGTAATTAACTCATAACGAAAATTAAAGAATCAATTTACCCAGATTTTATAAACACTAATAAAATCAAACAAAGAATTGCAGAATTTCAATTAACATTAACAATTAACATCAACAGCTGAAGAAGAATTACGCCGATATTGAGTGCGAGGGATGAGAGATGGAGACAGTAAGTAAATAAGTAGGACTGTGCAATTTTATTTTTATTTTTTTCTTTTTTTTTTTCTTTTTAGGACTGTGCGAGTGTTGTATAGATATGGGGTAATTTTTTTATAGGGCTAATATAAGAGGACTTAGATCAAACCTCAACCTATATTTATGGTCCAACTATGTTAGATCCCGTGCCATGCACGATGATCTTTATATATAGTTATATATTATTGATTGAGAAATATTACGGAGTATAATCATAAATTAGTCAAGAAATAATAAAAGTATGTAATATGTTAATTTGATATTTGAAATTTTAATTATAGCTTCCAATACACAATTAAAACTTAAAACAAAGTAGGCAAAAAATCTAAGGAATATTTTTTATTTTTAAATAGGTTACTAATTATTTAAAAATATTTATTTTTGGTATATATTGCCCAATTTTTTTTTAGAAATATTTGGAATAAATATTTTATTTTAAATATTGTTGTGAAATAAGGGGGAAAGATGAGAGATTGAGAGAGAATTGATCTGTCTATATTATTCCATATATTAGGGGTATATATACACAGAATATAATAAGTAGGGTATGCTTAGATAACAATAAACCCTAGATCTGGAATAATCCGGAAACTTACAAAGAGGATAATGGATATCCACACAATATTTTCATAACACTCCCCCTTGGATGTCCATTATCGAATATTGTGCCTCGTTAAAACCTTAATAGGAAAAATCCAATGGGATAAAAAACTAATTAAGGAAAAAGAGTACAACATTCTTCGTAATACGCTCGAAATGCTGCCTCATTAAAAACCTTACCAGGAAAACCCAATGTGGGACAAAACCATGGTCAAGGGAAAAAGAGTCCAGCGCGTATTTTCTCCCCCTGATGAATACATAACTTGAGATCTTCTAGTGCCGCAACAATGAATCCAATATGTTGTATATCTTCTCATATGCAGTAAAATATCACTCATTGATATGATCTTCGATCCTCCTAAACTGAAATTGCATCTTCAAGTCTTCACGTTAACATGTAAAGTGTCTTCATTTCACCGTACATGTGTTTATCTCTAATATCAATATTTCAAATCTCTGTTTAACAGTTGATTTAAAGGTTAAACTTATGCGGTTATGACTTCTTCTGGAAGTCGTTATTGATGATCATTATTTGATCAAACATTCATTAATAATAATTTGATGAAAAACTTGATATTATTAATGTCATTTTTCAATCTCATATGAATTATAATATAACACATGTAATTATATACGTTAATCATGGTTCTTCTGGACCATAAGAAAACATTCTCACGCATAAGTATTCCATTGATACTCTTTAGATGTTTCATAATTGACACGATAGCTCTCTTACAAATACAAGTAGTAAATCTCATTAACTCTCATATGCTCAACTTCAGGTTGAGATGTCAATGATGTAGTTACATTGAATTTTCAAGAGTTTGTTAGTAATTGCAATATTCAAGAATATAAACTTTGTAGGGCTGGATATTTAAATATGTCATATATAAGTTCTCAGGAACTCATCTTACATGATTCATAACATGCAATTAAATCAGTGTCATCAATAATTATAAGCCCATTGGAATATAAATATCTCTTTCTAATTTTCATCAAAGTTGTAAATATGTCTTACTATACTTTGAATGAACATTCACATAAACGATAGTCATGGTAAGAAACTAATGCATACAATATGAGATATAGAACACATGATAACATATTAACATATTAAACAAAATATACAGTGAGTAATACATCTAACAACTTCATACATATGCAATAAACCATTAACTTATGACTTACATGTACATGAATATAAGACTCAAAATGATGCAAAACACTGTACATTGTGGATTTAAAAATCCATATTTCATTGGACTTCGGGTCCATGATAAACTTATGATCATTTCATTATGTCGGCATCAAAATGTACATATATTTCAGATCTCTTATTCACTAGTCCATTCCATTATGCATATGCATATTATTCATCGGTTCCATTGTGTACCGGTATCATAAAATTCCTTTAACTTACATTTCGCATGCTATTTTACTATGATATCTGAATACATTTCTCATTGGTACCATCATAACTTTCTTACATCATAGGTCATCTATTATAATAATTCAGATATCTATACCACTTTTAGGGTATTTCATACACTAAGGTATTTATATACTATTACACTATTAGTGTCAACTGCACTATCTTGCCAAATATCATATCTATTAGACATATCATTATATATATATATATATATATTAATTGGAACCGATCATACAATCTATACTTTAGGTGTAGTGATTCAAGTATAATTGGCAAGATTCTATCTCAATGTATACACATAATTAATATGACCAAAATGTATCTTCAACGCTATGCAACATGAGTCATAACTGAATACAAATCAAATCATAAATGTGCAACATATCTTGATAATATATATACAAAAGTTGGCATATAACTTTTCAAGCTACTATTATAGGGATCATATTTTTTTTTTTGATTAATTTTTCCAACTTTTGCTAATTCTTCTTCTCCCCCTAAGTTGGTAAAATATCTCATTTATAGGGGCGTCTTATTATATACCAACTTAGTAGACAAATTTGCATTAATAAAATTCACTTCATTAGGAGGATCACAATCAATATTAATTTCACAGAAGATTTGTATTAAACAAGTTTCATCTCTTCTGGAGAACAACTTCAATGAAGAATCATTTCTTCATTAATTTTACATTGCATGTGTATTTATTATATATTACCCTTTTCATAATATCTTCTGAAAACAATGTCAATGGGGAGACATGGGTTGTGCAATTGTACGTTTTTCTTTCTTCTCCTATTTCATATGTGCTGACATATAATAGCCCCAATCAAAAGAATTGTTATACAAGCATAAATCACTTGCTCATAATTCTAGTAGGTGATGATCTTCTGGATCTTTAAGACTTAAATAGTGTATTTGGTGAGCTTCTGATCACTTGATAGTTAACAATAATATTTAAGTTATTTTGGTGAACTTCTGGTCAGCCATTAGTCCTTTATATAAAAAATCAAAACATATTAAATCTTGAAATTTCCATCAATACAAATTATTATAACTCACAATGCAAATATAACTCAATCTCAATGTTACGCCTTGCCATTCAATTCATTTTATATATTTAACATTGAGAAAGCGTCAGCACATTATCAAATGAAACTTCAGGTTTCCATGACGAGTAATTATTATTAAACCCGGATGGCCTAATTTAATTATCACATCTAATCACTTCTCTAAATTTGAACTCTGGTCAGTTTTCAACACTAGTGATCACTTTATTAAACTTACTATGTGCATGGCCATGAATGTGATGTGATGTTAGAACACCAACATGTGTTTCTTTATACAATTGGCAAGACAATTGACTAATTAATATTTTATCTAATAATTACTTATATATACTCTGCTGGAGTTTTGACTATAATCTTGATACATGTTAATCTTGTTGGACATTTCATACTCTTCTTGAACCTTTTACATAATCATGGAACATATGAATTTTACTAAAAGTGATTTTATTCTAAAAATGTAATGAGATTTATCATTTCCTCAAATTTGTCCAATAGATGCTCCATTTCTTTTCCAAAAGTTCTTATATTTTAACTCTATTAGACTGCAACGCTTCAGACGTGTTTTAGGTTCATTAGTAACCGATATTGTCCTTCTGGGACAATAATTTAATTGGAGCATTTATAATTAGTATATGATCAATAATTTATATCCATCTTCAAGATGGTATCATTTAAAAATATTTAAATAATATGCATGTGGCCACTTCTATTAAGTAAATAGTTAATATTTGAGTATAAGTATATTCCAAACTGACCATCAATATATTTTATTATTTATATGCAAGAATTACTTACAATCTCCCCCTAATCCTTGCATATGGGGGTATGGTATGAATCAATCCAACAACCTTTAAAATCCTTTGGCAATGTCATGTATCAAGTAACGTGTTCCTTTTAGCAAAAACATGCTTATATAAAATTATACTTATAGAACACTTATCATGTTCCTCATGCCCAATAACATTCATCTTAAAAAAAAACGAAACCTCTTATATTTATGGGCTTAATAAATATTACAATCATCGTTAAAGACCTCAATACATTACTATAAAAATAATCCATGATGTTTATCCATGATGTTTAATCCATACTCATCATAATCACATAATTTGATCAAATTAAGACTTCTTGAGTAGTTAGCTTAGGCATATTATATAACTAAATATTATGTATACCAGTTAAGAAATTTTCCAAAATATTTTCTCTGCCTTTTTTCTTTTATTCCACTTCACTGTCTAAATATACAAGTGATAACAATACTCCATAACCGTGTCCTTGATTCAAGCCAAGGATTACGTGTGCATAATCAATCTACTCCTAGTTTACATATATTTCATCTAATTATCACTTGGGATTACGTACACCATATTTATCAATATCTCCTAATATGGTGAAGTATATCCTCTAATTTTGAGATATAATTAGGAAATTATATCGTAACAATACTCCATAATAAATCAAAATTAATTTAAATTTCTTTAGCATTAAACATTTAAACCTATGTAAAAACACATGTCATCTACAATACGTAGTATAAGATATAAACATATACCATGAGAAAAATATTATAAATAAAGACTTAGGATCTAGTTTAGATAAATATATTTATAGTAGATTATCATGATGATGAATAATAGATAATCTTAGATTATTAATAATAAACATATCACATAAACATAACAAAATCATGTGATAAAGCTAATTAAGTTTGATAGCAATGAGCCAATGAGTAGGCATAATCACGAAATAAAAACAATAATAATAGCATAATTTGTTTGCTATACTTTATACAAAACCAAATACAAAGTAAACAATTAGAAGCAACAAAACTTATACAAGGTAAAACTAAGATTATTCTTGTAGTCAACCTAAACCAATGGAATAATTCATTCAACCAAATGCAATTCTAATACTTTGTAACATAGTTTATCACATGGATTAACAATCATTATTTTCTCAAAATCACACTTTCTTGATACTCACTCGACTTCAAAGGGAACTAAAGAAGTGATGAAGGAAAAACTCTCAGGTTTATGATAGTATAAAAGTATTCGAGTCTTCATTAAATCCTATAACATATATCTAATGTTCAAACTTTAAGAAGGGTTTAATTAACATCTTATGTATTTTATTGGAACTTATCTAAATCCAAAAATATATAATCTACAACTATTAAAGCAGTTCATAACTAATACACTTGAACACTCTATGATGGTGGTAAACCAGATACAATTGAAAGCAACATGTATACATTAGATCATCACATAATTTGACGGAGATTGATGATGAAACCATCAGCTAATATCATTCTCCAAAATTATAGATATTCAAATAAGACAAATTAGCCGAAACAAAACAATATTAGACATATTCAAAATACGACAACTTAGCTGAAACAAATCAATAGCAATATCCCATATCTAACGAGCTTCATATTTCATTCATCAAAAACAGAGCATATAAATTAATCAAAAACAGAGCATATAAATTAATCAATCACATGACTAGTCTAATACCCTATAAATCTGTAATTAATTAGTTTATTTTAAGAAAGACAATAATCTGACAAATTCAATAAAATATGGAGAAAAGAATATAGGGATACCCGTAAAGTTGCTATTAAACTCGTCTCCTTAGCCGGGTAGGGTTGATTTTGTTTTATCATATATTTTTGCTTGAGACGACACCCAATCGACGAGACAAAGATCAAGAAGGAAGTACAATATATTGCTAAACCTAAATAACTTTCTTGCATACGATGAACTGTCAATCAAATCGAAAAGCAATTATGTATATGTATATGAATCAAAAGAATTATTAATCATTTAGAGCTTTGGTGCTGATAACGTGTTGTGAAATAAGGGGGAAAGATGAGAGATTGAGAGAGAATTGATCTGTCTATATTATTCCATATATTAGGGGTATATATACACAGAATATAATAAGTAGGGTTTGCTTAGATAACAATAAACCCTAGATCTAGAATAATCCGGAAACTTACAAAGAGGATAATGGATATCCACACAATATTTTCATAACAAATATAATAATCATTATGTGTCAATATGGAATATGTAAAAAAAATAATATAATTTTGGTAAATGATTTGTTTCCTTAATTAAAATATTTTTTTTTAAAAAAAATAATAACTAAGGACATACCAGGAGATGACACGTGTCATTACTGGTGTGTCTTTTAGTATATAGTATTGATATTTGCGGGTCTAGCATCACGATATCAAGATGAAAAATTAGTCATATGAAATTTATAATTAGTAGAATTAAGTGTTTGTGTAAGGCTACAAATTTAAAAAAATAAAAATAAAATAACTTGTCTTATAGATTTATCGATTTTGAGGACCAATTAAATCTTACTTGTATCAGTTTCACAAATTTAAATATAGTTATATATATTAATGGAGCTCCATCAAAAGTAATGCACGAGGACATCTAAATTATTCTATGGCAAATCATAAGCTACACCATTTTGCCATTGTATAGCGTGTTTAATAGAGAGATAATTATAAATACTAAATGAATTTTATAGTACTATTTAATGAAATAACTCTTGTCTATTCTATTTAAAGAATAAAATGCAAAATAAATTAACATAATCTCATATTGACATTATCCAAGTGAAGTTTATTTTCTCAAGCTTAGTTTTTTATTTATTTTCAAGACTATAGCTCGTATTACGTTACAGATTCGTCATTTATTTATGTTATTATGCAATCTTAAAATGTATTTACAATTGATTTATTTTAGTATTATGCAATCTTAAAATTTATTTACAATTTTAAGATTGCATAATAATTTAAATTTCACTTTTGCCACCAGCAAAACACATGTATTTCACTTTTGTTATCGGGGAAAATTTTAATTTCATTTTGCTACCATACAAAAACAAGTTTGTTAAAAATTGCTCTACTTTACATTTTCAGTTAGGGTTCCGTAAAGTTTATTCAAAAAGAAAAAAAAAACCCGGCCACCTGTTGAAAAGTCCGGCCCCTCCCGTCAGCCCTCCTCCCCCATACCGGCGCCCGACGCCCAAAGCTGCGGCCGGTGCTGGCGACCCCACCCCACTCCCTTTCCCCCTCCTTTTTTAATATTTTTTTTAATTTTTGCAATTTTTGAAAACTTAACAGAACCCTAACTGAAAGTGTTAAGTGATAGCAATTTTTAACAAACTTATTTTTGTATGGTAGCAAAGTAAAATTAAATTTTTCCCGGTAGCAAAAGCGAAATACATGTGCTTTGCTGGTGGCAAAAGTGAAATTAAATATCTTAACTTAATCATATATAAGATATGTATATTATGGTAAGATCACTAAGATGATATAAAATTTTATATTCTTTCCATTTTAAAAAAATGCAAGAGGCATTGACTTAATGTATATTGAAAATTGTACAATGTTCATTTTATTTTTTACTAACTTAAATTTACCAAAATCAATTTTGATTTGATAAATATATTGTGAATCATGTGTAATCAATGTTTAAATAATAAATGTCATGTAAAATGAAAAAAAAAGAAAAAAAAATCAAATTAGTGATTTTGGAGGGAAAAAACAGCACCAGAAAGTGACATATAAGTGTCTGTTTTAGTATTAAGTTATTGATTGATTGTTTGATTATTGATAGAAGATTTAACAATAACAACTATCCATTGTGAGAGTTTTCTAAGGCTATTCTCTTTATTTAGTAATGGTAAAATAGATGTAGATTATTTCAAGTCGTGAAGGAGCATTTTTTAGCCTAATATAGCTTTTGTCTTTGATGACTATACTACAATATAATTTAGATGATACCAAAATACTTTTTCATTCATTAGTACCAAGTTTCATAGAATTTAAACTTTGTCAGTAACAAAATATAAGTGAGATAATATCATCTAATCACAACTTAATAACAGGAAACATATTCATTAATGATTAAAGTCATTAGAGTACATGACATATACCGAGAAATTTTCAAAACACGTAGTGAGTAAGGGTCTGTTCTCATACGATTATTTCCAGTTCTCATACGATTATTTTCAGTTCAATTTAATTCAGTTTAACTCTAATAAGTTCAGTTTAGTTCAGCCCTAATAAGTTCAGTTTAGTTCAGTTCAGCTTTTAATTTCCTTCTCTTATAAAATATTCATTTCAATTCAGTTCAATTCAGCTCTAATAAGTTTAATTTAGTTCTGTTCAGCTAACTTTACTCAATGAAAACAATCCCTAAGACTTTTAATTAGCCTCATTCCAGACACGGCTCACTCGGGAGTACTAGGTTCGTAAGCTTGTTCGACTCAACTCGTACCCAACTACCTAGCTGACATGTTTACCACTAAACAATAGGCACAACTCGCACAACAATACAACATTTACCTGAAATTCTTCAATCTCTCTTCGCCTCCCGGCGACTCGTATTCAAACTCCCAAGAAGGCAAGAACAATTGAATTTTGCAAAAGTAACACCCAATTTCTTCAATAATCTGTAATCAAAAACCCTAAATTCACGAGCTTAATCGTTGAAATAAAATGGCTGATCGTGATAAAAACTGGGATTTCTACCTCCGAACACTCTCAGCAAGTGCCAGAGACTCCACTTCACCTGCTTCCGATCCTTCTCTTCTTGAATCCGTCAGTTTTTCTCTCTCTTAGGGTTTTCCCCGTCTCCAATTTCTCTGAAATTATTCAGTTCAATGTAAAATTTTGATGAATTTTGCTTGAAATTTGTGAGCAGGTAAAGAAGCTTTGTGAGCTTTGTAAAGCTGAGAAGTCTGATGATTTAGTTGCTCGAATTTATTCCTCCATTAACAAGCTATTTCAACGTTCTGTTGCTTCTCTCTCCCAGTCTCGCTCTTCTCATGGCCTTCTCTTGTTGGTGAGTGATTAAATTTTCATTGATTTTGGGAATTTATTTTAAAATGTTGTTGATTTGTGCATTGATTATTGATTTATTTCTGGGGAATTTGCATTTTATTATTGTTAGAAATTGGAAATTAGAAATTGGAGGGCGAGATAGTTGAATTGGTTTTCTACAAACTTTTTCTTGAACTTAGAAAAAGGATGGGTTTTCTTGACCTGAGGATTTCTGCAGAGATGTATCTATAATTTGGTGTTTTTCGGAGGCATCTATAATGATCATTGTTAGATATTAGTTATGTTTTGAGGGGCTCTTTAGCCTTCTATCAAGTGTTTTTTTAAAATATTTGCATTGTGGAGTTTGGGTTCTTAAACTAACTGTCAACTCGAGTCATGGAGTAGAGATCAATTTCACCTACACAAGCATGTTATCTATGTATTTTACCTATTCTGAGTCATGGGATGTTTGGTTCATCAAATTGGAATGGATTGCTATGGAATCTCATAGTAGAGAGGTATGGATTCTAAAACCCATACTAGTCCTAAGTTATTTGGTTTTATTGTTGGAATGGATTCTATCCTTCATTAATAGAATGAATTGTGAATTTTAGGGGAGGGGTGGGTATGGGATTCCGTGGGTATGGAGGGAAATTAGAACCCCTTGGGTATGAAATTCCATTACTAAAAACCTCAACCAAATTACCAAACAAAAACTAGATGGAATGGATTCCAACTCATTCAAAATGATCCAACCAAACGACAAATGAAATGTTTGCCAAAGATGTGAGCAATATATATGTATGTTGTGTACTCATTGGAAAATCCTTAATGGTTGCTTTTTATCCGTATCCTCCTTTAGTTTTGCCTAATTCCTTGGACAATAGTTGGTTTCTTTATTAAGCCAAATTCAGGATCTTGGATATTAACTAATGATTACTTCAGAGTTCAGATGTGGATAGAGACGTTAAAACCTTATATCTTGGATGATTGGATAAATAAAGTTTTGGAGAATTCTAAAAAGGTTTAGGTTAGAACATTACCTAGGTCTTAAATTAAAGCCTGGTGGATCTACTGCTCATTGGTATATTGAGTTCAAGAGTACATAGCCTGATAGCCTTTCCCCTGACAAGCAGAGAGCTACTTTCGAAAACTTCAAAAGTTTGTTTTTTTTTTCCTTTTGATTTTCCCCATTTGGAGGAAATATGAAGATTTAAGCAAACTATATAATGGTAAGCCATAGTTTCTCACGATGACGGTGACATACAAAAGTTATACATAAAATACAATATGCAAAAAGGTATTTAGGATCGATAACTCAGGCATTCTGGCTGCAAACACCTGTATCACTTACTAACCTAAGGGATGAAGATGTTTAGACCTTGTACAAAGTCCATTGATAGTTAAATTCTTAGTTCGTGTATGTTGTTTGTATAAATTTATATACTTATTAAAATTGTCAATGAAGATTTTATTTTTTACTCCTTGTGGTGCTTTCTTCTCAACAGGCCATTCTCCAATTTTTCTTGGACTTTGGAGAGTCTGTTCTTCATGATGCTGATCCCAGTCTGAGGACATTTTTTCGTTCTTGCTTGAGCCGGTGATTTATCCTCGCCTTTATATCTAATAAACAGTATATCAGGAATGCTAAACTGTTAATGTCTGATGTTCCTGCCCATAAATGTGTGTAGTTGTATTCACAATAAGAAAAATGTCAAAGGTGAACTTTTTGTAGTTATGATTCAGTCTTTTAAAAAGAATAGACCTTAATATACACACTTTTGTCTTATTACACAAGTTTAATTTGGTTTTGATATTAGGCGTTATTGTTAAGGGTGATTCCTGTATGGAACTGAATTTATCTAATGATAGCACTAAATCCCATATTCTTTCGACCTATCAATGGGTGAATTTGAGTGGTATATGAACTTTAGTAAAGATGTTCAATTCCTGTCCAAGCTTGTAGAATTTGTGCGTGTAGACAGTTGGTGTTAACAAACTATGTTCTAAGCAAATACATTGTTAAGATCTAAGGTTTGAACTGTGTGCATTTAATTAGCATTGGAAAGGGAATGAGCAACCAAAAAGATCACTCCCATTTTATGTATTTTCTGCCTAAAACTGAAGAATATACACGCAGTTATTACTTTGGAGGAGCATTTGGGATAAAACCCTTAATATATTTAAACTGGAAGATGATGAAATAGCTGGAATGATGTGTCTGAAACTGGATGTTGATTGTACACAGTCCATATTTGAAGAGGCTGTGGGCCAGCAGTCCAGCACAATTGAGATGCAATTAGCCGAAATACACTTTCCAGGAATCTTTGTGGGGGTATTTGAGGGTCACTTAGATTATCCAGTAAATACAAGGTAGTATTTTGCATTATAGAAGACCATTTTACTATTTTAGTGATGTTTAGTTGGTGTCTGTAGTCTTATTACTCTTATACCATCTAAACCTTCGTATAAAGTGACAGCTATGAAGGATTAATGCCTAAATGGTATGTAGTGCTTTGAGATCATCAAATCTCTTGAAGAATAATTGGCATTATTAGAGGCTCTAGTGTGGGAATTGTTATGTGGCATATGCCGACTTGGATTAGAAATTTAGAATGCTAGGATATTGAAGAACTTTTTTTAAAAATTTATTTATTTATAATTATTTGAACTTTTTTCTAGTTGGGTTTTAAGATGTTAATCATTTTATATTAGTGAATTGCAAATCCATAGTGTATACTTCCTCCGTTCTGTTAATATTGCAACAAGGAGGAAATTACGCATCCCAAAACACATTTTATATGCTAAATATCTATAATTGTGTAAGAGTAAAAATTATAAAAAGTTGATATTGTGAAAGTATTATATGAGACGAATCCAACAAGATCCCACTTGACTATATTTTGCTTAACGTATAACTCATACTTCCTCCGTTTTCTTTTACTTGCAACACAACCTTGTGGCACGTGTTTTGAGGTCGGGTTTATGTAATGTAAACGGACAAATTTTTCATTATAATTTTTACAAATGATACTTAACCCTATTCTAATTTTCGTGTAAAAATTATATTGATAAAATCGCTCGTTTACCCTCACTAATCATCTCCTAAAACCGCGTGCTTAAAAGGTGTGTTGCAAGTAAAAGAAAACGGAGGAAGTATTATATGGTCAAACAAGAGTGATGAATAGTGTAAAAAGTCCATTATTGCAATATTAATACAACGGAGGAAGTATATGTAATACTAGTTCAGAACCCGTGCCACGCACGGTTTAATAGTAATTTTGTAGTAGTATTTCAATATTATTTATTAGAAAACGTACCTACAAAACATAATCACTGGAAATAAAAAATCATAAAAAGTAATAAATTTATAGTTGCTAATGTAAGTATGTAACACAAGCAGTCACCTAAAAAGAAATAAATTAATGCAATTACATAAGACATACACATATACTCGATTATATTAATTTTTTACTTCAATTAAAAATAATAAATAAAAAATATAATTCACAATGAATCTTAAAATTATTCTACTTTTAATAATATCTATATCTAAGTGATACAATACTATTAATACGTAACTATCCCAAGTTCAGTAACAAATATATATTTTTTTTTAAAATTTTCAAATGTATTAATAATTAGATATCTTAACGAACTTCTTTCTTTTTGATAACCCAAAAAAATCTATAAAAAATAAACATTAAAAAAAATCAATAATAACAAAGTTTCTTGGCGGGAAAGTTTTTTCTGATATGTTTATACATGTATTATGGGGATAATGATGGGTATTACTTTAGTATATAAGTAAGTATTGATGTAGTGAGTTGGAGGCAGCTGTATTAGCATATTAAAAGAAGCTGGCATCAGGATAATATATTCTCTTATGTTGCCGACCTTGTAGTTATGTAGTATGAGAAATGCAATTGATGAGGTCTAGAAGTGAAACTAGTAACAAAGCATAATATTGTTTAATGGTGCTTTTGTTTTAGCTCTAAAAAGATGAAACCACAATCTGTCTGCCACTATCAAGAAACGAACCCTTCACTATCAGCACTACAAACATGAACTCTTAATCTTTATAAATTCAACTATAGCTGAGGTCTAGATAATGACACTTTTAGTTTGAAATGTTGAGGCTCGTAAACAGTTGTTTCTTAGAGACATGCTGAGAAAAGTATTTTTGGAAAGGGGAGTAGTGAAAATATTCCTAGCTTAATGCAATCAAAGGTGAGATAAATGGATAATGGGGTTGGGGCTTGGAACTCTTGGAGGGAGAAGTGATGAAAATGGTAGCTGGCCCAAGGGCTAAAAATGAGAAATATGCGTACTTGTGTACATAATAAACTTTCAATGAAGAAAATATTATTGTACATAGTTTAGACATTGGAGCCATAGTACATCTACAACTCTTTTAAATGAAATCTAATCACTCTTAACTTTTAAATGAACCCAAGATGGAAAGGTTTTCAATCTGAGCCAAATTTGTGACTATGAACTGTCACCATTAAAAAATCAAGAGTTATGGGCAACAATTAATGTTTTGAGGATAATAAATTCTCAACCTTTCTTTTGGTAATTGTTTAAGTCATGGCATTCTTCTTCTTTTTTTTTTTTAAAAATTATTTTTTTAGTGAAGTGGCCTAATATTAACTATCAATAACTTAATGTTGACTGCAGTGATTTTGCTGACCCTGTCATTGCAGAGGCAACAATCAAATTTCTTATTGTGAATAAAAAGAAGCTTCAGACTTCATTTCCAACTGTGCTACCTCAAGTATGTTCTGGAACTGTAATGCTATTCTTTATAGGAGAAGTGCACACTCATAGAATTTATCTAGGTATTGCTGATGTCAAGTAAAGTTGCTTCTTTGAAAAGTTAAATTCCTTTTGGCACAACCCAAGTTATGAAAATTATAAGGAAGCCGGAGTATATCTGAGTAGGTGTGATTGCAATTTTTCAGTAGGATGAGAAACTCAAGGATTAATGATCCTTGTTCCTTTATCAAATTATATTCTTTTTGCTCTACCAAGTGTTTTTGCTGCTCATATTTCTCTGACACTAATATTTCTTAATCAAAGTGTGCACTCATGGTTGCTTTTGCTTCTATTTCTGCCATTAAGTTGATTGTATTCTATACCTGAAATTTCCTACTAATTACCTCTTTGTAGGCTTAGGTTCTAGATGGATTTTTAATGTGTTAATCTTGTATTGATAAGGCTTTTGAGTTGTATTTTAACATTTGTGATGTTAATTTTACAAGATGGAAAGCAAATTTGAGTTATTAGTTTGTTTCATGTGCTTGCAGTTCTTTCCCTTGCTATTGAAGCTCATTGCATGGAATGGAGAGAAGTAAGTATTTCTATATTTGTTCCATTGTATGCTATCAAATGGTGGAAGTCTTCACCATATTCAAATTCTTCGGAATCTTGATGATTGGTGCTAATGGTTTGCATCGCTTTATATGTACAGATGATAGTAGGTAGTAGAGTGCTTGAGTATATCAACTAATAATTGACATTTAAGTATTCCGCTCCCCTCCCCCCCCCCACTCTACCCCCTCTCTCTGCTGATAGTTAAAAGAATCCTATAGCATTAAAACTGTGTAGCCCCTGGTTTTGGCTTGCCTGCACTATAGTATTGGTGGATAGGAAAACATTGTTGCATTTTGATTGAAGTACTTGTCTGAGTTCAAGTGAATGGATCTTAGATTTTTTTTTTTTTTTTTTTTTTTTTTTTTTTTTTTTTTGTTTTAAACCTACGAGATATTGTAAGTGTTACAGATTGTTTGGCACATAGTTTGATTGACTTTATTAAAATAAGATATAGGTAGGAATGGCAATGGATCGGATTCGGGTCGGATGTGGCTAAATCCGAATCCGATCCGTTTAGTAAACGAACCCTGGACTCGGATCCGAATCCGAAAAATCCAAGTCCGAATCCGATCCAACTCATAATTTTCGGATCCGAATCCGGACCGTTTATTCGGACCTTCGAAATGATTCGAATATTTATTTTTATTTTTATTTTTTGTAATGTCATATACCTATAATTGCTTGCATTGTCATACTAATTAAAGTATAAACATAACATATTTAAATTATAAATTAAGTTACATAACAAAATTTTGCTACAAAACAAGCAAATAATTGTCCCAAGTTATAGAGCATATGCTTATACTCTTGGATTCGGACTCGGATCGGACTCCGTCGGACTTTGCGTAGGGTCCAAGTCCGATCCACCTCCTATTCGGATTCGGATCTATTTTATCGGATTCGGACTAATTTTAAACGGATTCGAATCGGATTTTTTCCTTCGGATCGGATCGGATTCGAATCGAACTCGGTTTAAATTGCCATCCCTAGATATAGGTGGGGTATTAAAAAACTACAAGAAAGGATAGTGGGGTTAATAGTTCATTGAAAAGTAAGGGATGTGAGAGGAGAGAAATAATAAAATTAGTAAAAGTGAAAACCATGACAAGAGAGAGATGTAATATTAAAATTTTAGTTGGGTTTGCCAAAAATGCAAGTGACCCTTTAAAAAAATGACCTATAAAGGAAAGCGTAACACTTAGGCCGTGTTTGGGGAAAAGATGAAAGCTGAAACTAATTGTGTTAACTGATTTTTAACTAGCTAATTATACTAACTGATTTGACTAACTTATTTTGTTAGCCGATTGTATACAAGTGTTTGGTAAATAGCTGATTGCTTAAAGTTGATTGATTATGTGAAATGACCAATAAGCTAATTGCGGGGTAGGTAATTCATATAAGATTTTAATTTAAATGAGGGTATAAGTGTCATTTCACTATAAGAATTGAATAAGCCAATTGAAAAAGCTCCAAAAAAAAGAGCTTTTTGGAAATAGCTTATTTAGTGGAATAAGCTCTTTAAATAAGCTTCCTGCCAAACACCTTGAATTAGCTTATCTAAATAAGCTAATGTTGGTCAAATAAGCTAATTTTGCTCAAATAAGCTAGTTACCAAACACAACCTTAATAAAATAAAATGGAGACATGTTTTTCACGTGGAGAGATGCATTGCTAGCACCTTAGCCTTTCTGTTCATGCTGTCATTTTGAGTATTTCGAACCATCGGCTTGACCTGTGTACAGTATCCATCAGTCATAGTCTTTGTTGCTTGAGCTCTTCATTCCAACCAAGCTATCTGTAATCCTTCAATACGGAGTTATTACCTCTCTGGTTCTTTATTATAAACTTTAAACAGAACAAATTCATTGAATTGGCGTTGAAATGGTTGGATCAATGCTTGGATTGATGCATGCATAAGTTCCATTGTCTTTGATCTATGTTACACAATTGTTAGCTTAGATCAAATCTTGTTCAACTAATATCCTTCGAACAAGACCACAGAAAAATTAGTATTTGCGGAAAAAGAGCTAGAGTAATATAGAAAAATTGGAAAACCATGTAGTATCTGTGATTGGCAGTCAGTCCTTTGTGAGCCATGTCCATAATAAACTTATTGTGCACCCATGCATAAGTAAAATTCATTAGTTGTTCCATTCAGACATCACCAGCTTCATGTTCTGCTACTATATGTATTCTTTGACTGCAAACACTATTCTTGGATAGCTGGCTACCTGGCTGTTAAGCTGATCCCATATGAATGTTCTCATTGAAGCAGCTTTTTACTCTCTTGTCTGGTAATTAACATAGATTATGATAATTTTGTATAAATCTTTTAAATACTCCCTCCGTTTTTAAATACTTGCTCCACTTTCCTTAACCTGTCGTTTTAAATACTTGCTCCATTTCCTTTTTTGGAAAGCTTTTACAATATTTAATTCATTTCTCACACTTATTGGACCCAACATAATTCTCTCTCTGCTCCTATTCTTCCACTACTTTGGCTTTTTACAATTTTTTATTCTTTCAACTACCCTACTACCTCCATATTTTATTACTTTCTCCAATTTCTCCTAAAACTCCGTGCATGGAGAAATGGAGCAAGTATTTAAAAACGGAGGGAGTATCAAATATGCATTTATGTAAACAAGACCTGTATATGGTGCAATCATATATGTAAATGTACACATTGTGATACATTCTGTTATAGTGTTATATATGATAAAGTTAACATTTGAAGTTCTTATTCTACTCACCTACCGTGATCTAAGTCATCTAACTAAAGTATCAGCTGATCATTATACATTAATTTACTTTGCAGGCTTGAGAAATCATTTCTGAAGATATTTCCTGCGCTAGTAGCTCCCGGGTCATTCTTGGCTTTATTTCCAGCTATCGCAGACTTGCCTGGTGAGTTTGCAATAGTGTGTCATATACCGGAAAATGTTGAAAAGTCTGGAGTGATTTGTTTTTCAAAATTGTCTACATTAAGCCACATAAGATGACATTGTAAGGTCAAACCAACTGGTTTGCACATGATTCTCTTAAAACAATCCTCTTGCACGTTCATGGTTCAACTTTGTTAGTAGGGAAAAAATAGCCCCCTCTCACTAGCAGTAACTTTACATGTGATGATTGTTATATCTTTTGCAATTGTCGTAGCCTATTATAAATTCCTATTAATTCTTGGTAAGCAGATTTTATCTGAAGCCAAGTGCTCATTTGAGTTTGGCAACTGACCATTGCTGTCTCATTTATAGTTATGTTAGCACATTTAATATCAAATATTAACCATTGTAGATAGTTGTTTAAGTTTTCTAGGTTGGACTTGAGGTATGAAGGGGGGGGGGGGAGGGGGAGTTTGGCCGTCGTCAGCTCTCTATGAGAACAAATTTCTGATCCTTTTTTTTTTTAATCTTAAAGAATCTTTGTCTAAAGGAGTTTCCAATTTATCATTAAAGAGAGTTTATAATAGTGTTATGTGCTTATGATGATTACCTTTTGGCTGTGCTAGTCCTGGTTGTTGCTCTTGAAAAGGTGGAAAAAAGCTCTGGAACACTGGTTGGTAACAGCATTGCTTCAATCAAGAATAGTACTGCTCCTGAGGTAAATTTGATGAAACTAGAACTTTTCAGTATCATACTCCTTTTAATCTGTTGTCTGGACAATTTTGAAGTACAATAGATGTTTTTGGATGCAGATGCTACTTGCCTTAATGGATGAGGCATATACTGGCTCAACCATAGCAGGCGGAGAAGGTGACTCTGAATCTGAGGATAGCAATACTATAGATGTTGCTGATCCTGCTTTCCTTGATCTTCTTAAAGATGAGAATGACTTTATCACTGTATGAATCTCTATTATGAATTATGATTATGTTTTCACATATTTCTGACAAATTAATTTTATAATAGTATAGTAGGGATCTTGGTGTTGGGTTCTCTATGTAATTTACTTTTCTTTGATATAAAGATGACATGGCAAGGTTTGAACCTGAAGGTTAAGAGTTATTATCAATTAGGTTGAGCATGAAGGGGAAGAGGCAGAGGGTTGGGGCTAGGGGAAGTATTAAGGAGCTTTAAGCATGTTCCAGGTCTAGACCTTGCATTATGCATTTTATCTGCTTTACAATGCCTTTTGGCAGTGTCCACTTAAGAAGCAACATGGAAATACATAAATAGCTAAAAGTAACCTTACCTGGTAATCTGGTGTAGACCATTGGGAGAAATATTTTTTATTTACTATTTACATAATCCCTGTAGATGATATTTATCATCTTGTATGTTTGCCATTTAGTGCATTATGCCAATTACCATAATCAACATATAGGTTGATGTTGATAACAAACTTGACTGAAACTGGAAGCGTTGCACTTGCTGACTTCACATTTTTTTTACTGCCGTGAGACTAAAGGTTGACTTAAGAAATGATGGTATGTTTCAGGAACGTCATTGGACATCACCTGCAATTGCTGCAGCATTACAGGCTGCTACAAGTGGTGTTCAGTCTGACCGGTTGAAACAATCACTAAAGATCGCACCTCGCCTGCTGGATGTATATTTTGCTATAGCCTTACGCGATGTCAATGATTGTATGAGACTTCTTCCATTTTCATCTGCTTTACTTACTACTTCATAGTGTATAGACTTGTTGCTTAGGTCATTGTGCCACCTGCTGTTATAGCCACTCTGTCATACTGTAATGCTGTAATACATTAAATTCTGAAGCATCTTTGCCTTTTCTTTTGGCAGCCTTGATTTGTGCGCTTATTCCCATGCTTATGTTAAGACATGCTGCTATATTCCCAGACAAAATTTTTTCATATGAGGTAATGTGCATTTGATTTGTAGGAAGTCTAGAAATTTTACTTAAACTAATATAATGTCCACTTTGCTCATCTTCTTTGTCTTGATGTATTTAGACTTGTTAAAAATCAACATTTTAAGGAGCATTAGGTAAATTCAAATGCAAACCTATTTCATAGCCGCATATGCATTATGCTCATAACTTAGGCTTTCTTTGTTATGATGAGGACTTCTCTTCTCTGCTTGATATGCAATCACAAGCTATTTATTTTATTGAATGCAAACTTTTTGTTTTGGTTCTTGTTTAGTTTTTAAAATTAAAAGTTAACATATATGCCTAGATGAGTAGATGTTTGCTTAGAGTATACAAATAGATGTTCCAGTTTCTAATTTTATGATTTTGATAATTTTTAGGCTTTCTGTTTGTTGCTCTGATACTCCGTATCTTGCTGAGGGAAGTATCAATTAGTGACAATTATACTTTTCACACAGGTCAGAAAAAGACTCTTGGAATTTATGCTTGCTTCATTTCAGCGCTCACCAGATTTTATCTCACTTCTGAAGGTACCTTAGTGGCTGTATATGTGTCATAATTCATAATTGTGCTGTGTGCATAAACTTGAAGAAGAAATCATCGTTCAATTTTAAAACTTGTTTCCTAAGAATTTATTGCTTTCTAATGCTCTGCAGAAACCTATCGTGGACAGACTTGGTGAAGCTTATGACAGCCAAGAGAAGGTTGAACAATCACGTTTTAATTTTAGAATGTCGATGTATTTGGTAAATTTATTCTGAGATTTGAATGTATTTTCTTTGGTAGACAGAGTTGGCTTTACAACTTTGTTGGGCTATTGGCGAGCATGGAGGGGGCGGTGAATCTCACAAAGATGCTGCTCGTGAACTTTTTGAAAGTTTGGAGTTACTTTTATACGAGAACCTCTCATCTAGGTAAGTTCAACCGTACTTTCTCCTTGTTAAAGAATAAATTTTTGGTGTCTTTGTTGACAGTATTTTGCTTTAATTTTGAAGCCGTCTTGGTCTAAGACAAGGCACCACTAGCACAGGCTCTGAGAAGGCGGGACAGTCCAGACTTCTATGCTTTGTTATAACAGCTATTGCAAAACTTGCTACTTATCACCGTGAATTACTACCTAGGGGTCGTGTATCCTTAGCAAAGGTTTGAAGTTCATTTGAAATTTATAATTAATCTTGGATTTCCTACCGGATCTTGTGATATCTGTCAGCTTCTTCTTATAATGATGTCTCTCATGACCTTATCTGGCTTTACCTGGGATCATCGTTTGATTTGAGTTTTGGGGATAAGGGAGTATTTTTAAGCATTCCCAACTGAAGAGAACAGGGAGGGATTCTGATGTGTTGTCACTGTACAATGTTTTGTGAAATATCTGCCCAGGATGAAATTGGTTTAGTCTGTCCATGGCTAACTGAGTATAACATCTCAGGTAGTTCGATCTCGATTATCTGACGCAAGGGTTTGGACAAGGGCTCGTGATTGTTTGGGTTTACTGAATGAGCCTGCTATATGTATGTCTGTGTTGGGATCTTCACGACATCCCAGGGGAGAGAAATATCCAGGAACTGTGAACTGGAGTGATGGTGGGACTAAAATGATTGCTCATGTCCCATTTTATATCTTGGCTGGACAAGCAGGTTAGTTTCTCGTTGAAATTTGGTAGTTGTGCAAGGCATTTTGCTGTTCCTGATTACACTGTTACTATTGGATCAAATCCATGTTTTATAGTACTTGTTTCAGCTGGTGTGGCTTGACTCTTATGGGTTCACATCCTTTTAAATTTGATAAATATAAATACTTTATCTATGTGACTTGGATTTGGATTCTACCTTTACCCTGCAGTCCTTTGTTACCTTTGTTAATTAACTACTTTTGAAATCTTGTGCAAGAATGTAATTTGCTTTGTTTGAATATGAACAACTTACATTGAGCTATGTGGCTGACTCAAATTAATGTTTCATTTCAGGCCCCCCATTTCATGATTTTGCATTCTCAGACATCCTTCCAAACAGATGATTGATGCAAAATCTGCAACAAGAGATATTGAATTTGTTTCTGTTTATATTTTTTGCTGAAATTGTGACCTGAGTAGAATATCTCTCTTGCCTCTTGGGTTCGATGAAAGCTGTAATTTCTTGTCATAATGCCTTCTTAACTGTTTCAAAGTTATTTCGAGAGTAGATTGTGAGTGAAGGTAAAGGTTGTGCATCGATCCCTTACATGTACTTTCCTTTCCAGATGAGGTGTGATGGGACTTATATCTGTTTTGCATTCCGGATTTGATTGACTCTCATCCTCATGTTATGCTGCCGCTCTTCAGACCAATACTCTGGCTTATCACCAAGCTTACTCTGGGCTGAAGTGATCAGTTGTTGCAACTTATTTGGAGTGCACTTTGCAGAGGACAGCTTCAGAACTCTCAAGTTGTTGTGCAACATAAAATCTCTTTTTGCTATGTTCAACAAATCTCTACTTAATTTCTTACTACTGGACAATAAAACCTGAATTCAAGACTTGTATTTCAGTCCGTCTGCACTCTGCAATAAAACACCTTCCAAAGAGGAAATATATGTAAAATCTTTGATTATGTTTTGCTGATTCAAGTCTGTAATTAGTACGGTGATCCATCAGCATTAGAGGAAATTTGTACAGACTACAGAGCAATGCCTGTGGATACGGCTATGCAATGAACACCTTCAGGTTCAACATCATGCACCCCTCAGAAGTTCAGTATCAGTCAAACTCAGCCTATCCTAGCGGCTATCCCATATGTACAGATTATAAACACTTGCGGTTAGAATGATAACCTTTCATTAACACTCAAATCTAATAGACAACATTGAGTCTAACCGACTTCCTAAAGTTTTAATAGAGGGCTTTAGTTCATGTTTATTTGTAAACAGAATAAGTTTTTATACCGGCCAATTATGGTATGACATAAATATGTCTAATTGTTTACTCCAATACTCCCTCATCGCTTAAAAATCGTTACATATGACTTTTTAGTTTTTACGGAGTTAAAGAGAATCAAGACCTATTTTAACCTTAAATATATCCGTTCCATACACTTAACAATTATAAAAAGTTTGAAACCCAAATAAAATGACTTTATTATATCTTACCATATTGATTAATAAAGTTGAAAATAAAAAAAATAAAAAAAATTGAAACAAGTGAAAGCATTTTTGAGAAGGTATAATAAAAACCTCTTTTGGCTCTTTGTCTGAAATTCTTTATGAGATTTTCATGAGAATGCTCAGTAAATATAAATTAATATGCTCAGTAAGAATTTTCAGGTTTGTTCCCTACTAGTCCATGATCAAGGTACGCGCGCAAAATTATTCACATTTGTATTTGCCTGATTTTTTTTTTTTATTTTTTTTTTATTTTTTTATTTTTAAATTTCAAAACCCTAACTATTGTTTATGCATTGCAATAATCAATTTTTGTTCATATTAATTTAATTTGATGAAATTGAGCGTTTCTTCATTGTAGTTATGTTTCTGATTTCTATACCTTTGAATAATTGCATGTAATTGTGTACTTTGAAAGAAGATTAGAAACTACAGTTTAAATATTGAAATTAAAAACTACTTCGTTTTTTTTAATGTAGTAAATCTCAATTTTTGGTTCTTGGAAGTATCATTCTGTCTTAAGCCTATTTAAATAATGGATCCTCAAAATGTATGTTGATTTTGATGATGGGGGACTTTAAATTAGTCTCTTCAATAATGTAGTATGATTAGAGGTTAATTTGCATACGTTTATCCGATTTCGGTTTAGAGGATATGTGAATTGCTTAGGTAGCTGGCGGTTAGGAAGCACGGGACCTTCTAAGACCTGAGGTTTCGCCGTTTTTTGAAACTCGATTGTTTTCGTGATTATAGTGCATAGAAATGGTTGGGACTTAGTTGTTCATTTCTGAGACCCGAGTTGTTTCCGTGCCTCCATAGGTTAGTGTAAGTAGCTTAGGGTAGAGCATAGGTGCATTTCCTTACCATTGGTGAGGTTGAGGGATCAAATCCCTCTTTCTACTTCCAGCGTGGTCCTTTAGTTTTAAGGAGTGGAGTAGGCCGATGGAGAGTAGAGTTGTGTCATGGTACAATTAGAACGGAGGAATGTTACAATTAGTATGTTGTTAGTTTGTTACTTAACTAGAAGTGTCAAGGAGTATTTTGTAGAGGATAATAAAAGCGTGAAATGTATTTTGGGACGGAGGAAAAAATGTATTTACTTTAGGGGTGAACTTGAACTAATACATTTAGCCGCCCATCATCCGATCAATAGATTGGGTTGTGATGGTGATGAAGTTGTAGGTGCATTTAATTTTCCAGGTTTTGTTTGGTTTTGACTTTATTGATCAATTTTGCATTAATAAAGCACTAACCTTTATTGTTTCATAATACTAACTACTAAGACATGCTTTTGAGTTCGAATGTTAATTGCTGGCTTTTAGGTTATGTTAATATACAGAAATTATATGCTTTGACTCAAGTAGTATTGGTATTAAAAAAATACTTTCTTAAATTACAATATGTTTATTCTAAGAGAATTAACAGTCAAACTATGTGAGTATTCTTGGTAGTTCTGTTCATTGAGGGTTGATAATGTAACCCGATTTTTTAATGTTTCAAATTTTGGTTGAATTCCAATCTCTTATGAATTTGTGTGACTGATCACAGATCCCAAAAGCTACATCTGCTTCCAAAATCTTTTTGATTTTTCAATTCTTTAAAGCATATGGTAGTCTTTTGGACATTAATTTTTTCAATCAATACTATAATATTAAAATTAATGTGTACCAGGCTTGTTGAGCTCTCCACTATTTTAATATCTTATCTTATGCACACCTCATGTTATACTGTTTAATTTTACATACTATTAATCTCTTTCTAACGAAGATTTTTCGTCTTTTGAAGCATGAAATTCAATTTACACTAAAATATTGACTATATGAGGTGTACGTTACACAATTACATACGCACCTTGACAAAGACAAATGGCGATGACTGCTGCAACAATATTAATTTTAGCTGATTTTTGAAACTTTTTTCCCTCCCTCACTCTCTCTCTCTCTGTGTACATTATATGTAAATATTCCCTGGTAGTTTGACTGATATTATATTAAGTAATAAGGGATTGGAGCCACTGGAGGACTATCCCGAATCTGGGATACATCTTATCAGTTATCAGTTATTCAATACACTTGTACTTTGTTCACCGTAGCTCTTTAGCAAAGAGATTATCTGGGATATATTTTGTCAATTTGTGTTTGAGCAATAAATTTCCCGAAGTAGACATGTTACATGCTAGCATCATTAGTATTATTATTGCTGTCAATATGAAATGGTATTTTGAGGAACTCTTGTTTTGTCTTTTGTTTGTATTACTCTGCTGACTACATGATTGTGGTAGGTTGAAATCTTGAGATCCTCAAAAGTATCTTATTGCAAAAAATTATAGTCATTAGCAACTTTCCTGTGTCCCAAATGCACAACAAAGTCCTTCACCTTCAGTTGTTGACATCAATGACTAAGTTTTGGTGAATGTAGTTATTCATTTTATCCTCAACATAAGAGATTATGAGTATAATGATGTATTATTCGTTTTGCTGCAGTCTGCTGTCTTTACCTTTTACAGTTCTATCTAGTTTGATTTAAATGCTTGGAAGATTTGTCTGTTGTAAGTAAGGAACCCAATTGGGAGAGAGAGTTGCGCATTTGGGGGGGGGGGGGGGCGGTTAGGAATATTCTCTGCTATCCATGCTGAACAAGCTCTCTTTACTTTCATGTTAGTTTGTATTTTCCTCGCAATATATATGTTTTTTTTTTTTTTTTGTAAGTTGATCAGTATACAATCTGCTGTCCTATGCTACAGAAACATCTGCATGCACGTGTGGGAATGTTGATGCGCTTTGTCATCACGAAATGATGTCATCCCTTGAATGACTCTCTACAAGGTATGCATTCCTTGGACGCAAAGTAAAAGATAAGCAAGACAGCACGATGTAGTGTACTGAGTATGAAAGCAATCCTACTGCTTGATTGGAAGCCCACCAAGGAGTTCAATTTCACTTCCCCATGTTGTGGTTATTGACAACCATGAACATACCTCTATGTGGCTTTTACTAATTTGTCAGTTCCTCAAACATGCGAAGGTATTCTATGTTAAGTAGAGAGGATGTCCTCATATATCCTAATGTAGGCGGCAGATGAGTCTCCTATCATACCTTATGCATTTATATATAAATTTTGTTTTTGTTTTATTTTTAATTGTATGGTTAGAATCTTCAAAATAAATCATTTGTGAAAGTGTTGTCATGGCATGGATCAGGTAGTACCTTACTTCTGGTCAAACATAGACATTTAATAAAGGCTTTATATAGAATGAGCAAGGAGCAGGTTAATGACAGGTGGGAGAGTCAGGCATGAGGAATGAAACGTGCGCGAATGTTATAAAATAATGGAAGACAATCCACATAGGAATTGTATTGTATTTGGAATCTTTCTTCAAGGGAATCATATGTGAATGTTGCATGATTGATTAGTCAATTGGAATATGTGAAAATTCGAAGAAAATAATATTTGAGAGTAAAATTTGCGGCTAAATCTAGAGGCTCCGTCAATCTGGTTGCCAATATATGAATATGGACTTGACCTCTCATGATCTTTGACTGCAACTCTGATGATTTGTGTTGCAACAAAATTATAGATTTCTTTTCTGTTATATATAAATGAAGATTTTGTGTAAATTTCATATCTCGTAGTATTTGACAAATGGATTTCTTTTCTGTTATATATAAATGAAGATTTTGTGTAAATTTCAATTATGCGGATTCAGAATAACTTTTTGCTCTCATGTTTAACAAATGATATGTTTCTTTGTGATTTTAAAATTTACCTTGATTTAAAATTATATAAATGAAGATTTTGTGTAAATTTCATATAAATGATATGTTTCCGTTATATATTAATGAAGATTTTGTGTAAATTTCATATCTCGTAGTATTTGACAAATGGATTTCTTTTCTGTTATATATAAATGAAGATTTTGTGTAAATTTCAAATATGCGGATTCAGAATAACTTTTTGCTCTTATGTTTGACAAATGATATGTTTCTTTGTGATTAGAAAATTTACCTTGATTTAAAATTAATTCAAATATTTATGAATTATGATCCTAGCTCAACTTGAAGCTATTGCTTTTAATGCTTCTGTTGTGTTTCCCATGAGTCAGTCACAAGTCTCACTACTCACCAGAACAAAGTGATTGTTTGACAATAGTTGGTAGTTAATGAAATATTGAGCCTCTCTAATGATGTGTACCAGCATTACCTAGCTAGGTATGGTCATGGGCGAGTAATGTTGGTAGGACAGAGACTAGGATGGTTGTAGTTCAGTGGCTACAAGGAAGTAAGCTGTTTTTTGTCAAACATTTCAGTGTCTGATTATCAGGGGTTTGTTAGGACCAGCTTGAGCCCCCATCATTAGGCCATATTAAATAAAATTCTTCTACATAAGTATATGCAAATTATTATATAATGAGTCAAATAAAAATTGATTACTTAAAATATTTTGGTCAAATTTGATTAGTATAATGTTTATTATCCTTGCTGAACAAGTTCAGAATTATCTCAAGCTTAGTATTCCATCTCTTTATTTCTGGCATTCATGGTTTTCCACGACTACTACCGTACTACGTGCTGAAAATCAATGTAATTTCATTCTGGATGTTTTAATATGCACTTTAATAGGGTTGGTCAAAATGGGATATTTGAATTTTCTTAGAAGCTGATAAGCATATTGCCTAAACTATGCTGAACTCTTCAGCTAAAGATTTGGAGGATCTGAAATATTAATAATATAAGAGTTAATCAGGATTCATGGCCACTATTATACCAAATGCTTATTAAATAATTCAGATTGTTTATCATTTATGCTTATCAAAACACTTTTCAAGTTTTCAGACATAGTCGTTTATTTGCACCTGCTGAAATTATCCTGTTCAAATATAGGGGTCAAATATGTTTTCTATGAGTTGCCAAAAAATAATGTGGTTTGACATCTCTAATAGGCGTACACTTACCTGGCTGCCGAGGGCAACTAAATTAGCTCATCTTGACAATAGAATAACTGTTGAGTATGTTTTTTTTTTTTTTTTAATTAAAACCTAGGAAGTAGAATTAGAATGACTGCTTAGAATTTATACAGTATTAAATTTATAAGTGATACCATATTCATGTGTGCACTTGTATAGTCCTATTGTCACGGTCCGGGAGTTTGGACCCCGAAACGTGCGACGCGCTCTAGCCTTTTGGCGGCAAGAACGCTAGCCTTGAGCGGAAGAGGGGCTTGTGAGCACAAAGCAACACAAGCGGGCAATAGAATCTCAGGAGCACTCACGTCTATCTGGGCGACGGAGTGCGGGTGGTCGGGGCTTGTGACGGCTGATACTTCAAAGCGGGCACAAGCGGGTCCGAACCACGAGTCCTTAGCGCATCAAGTTGGGTTGGAGGGGAGCTAATATGCAAGTAAGACACAATATCTATAAAGGTCTAACAACAAACAAGCATAAAAGCAAGGCAACACTTGGTAGAAGGCTTTAAGATTTCATTAATCATTCGCCCTCTAAAGAGCTTTAAATGACATACAAGGAGAATCCCTAGTGAACACTGATCTGACAGTAACACAATAATGGGACCTCAAGCTAAGAAAACATAACCTAAACTCTAGGAAAACACTTAAATGGAATCTAATACATCAAAAGGAGTTGGATTCTAACACCTATACACTGGTAGAGGGTAAGATGCCACTTCTAGATTTTTTTTTTTGTTCTGTGCTTTACATTATGGTTGTTGAAAGGTAAATAGTTGCGCCACATAGTGTATTTACTGGTTGCACTGGATATGTTTGATGGCCAATGGTGTTATCTCACCCGCTTGATGTCAAATTGTCAAGTATATATAGCTTGTTTCCTGGCATTCTTATTTTCTCTTATTCTATGGTCCTTTTTTTTTTTGAAAGAATTCTATGGTCCCTCTTATGTGCTTTTCATCTATTAATTTTGAAAAGCCGTTTAACAATATCAACTTTATAAGGGGAAAAAAAAAATAGACAACAACATCATTTAACTATAAATCTTTGAAGGATTTTTCTGAAATAATGTGACAAGTACTTGTGTTTCTTAGGACTGCGACATCATATTATGGTTATAATTTAATTTTTTTTTTTTATATAGTTTTAAAATTTATAATTTTGAACAATTGTTTCCATGGATTAATGTTATCTTGTAGAATATGCTTCCCACGTGAGATATTGACTTGGTGATGGGGTGGATGACATGATATTTTACCAAGTCTTTTTAGATGACTTTCCCATTTCCATGCCTTAATTTTGTTGGAGTGGAAGGCAAGCTCTAGAAATGAAACGTGGAATATCTTTTTGGAAAACTTAAATTAAAATTTATTTAATGCTTCTATAAAAGAACTCAACCCTTAGCAGTTTGGGCAAACTTGAATAACCTTTTAAGCCTTTTTTTTTCCTCTGCTTTTGCATTAGTCTTCAAAACCTTCTAACTGCTTTATTGGAACTTGGTGATTTAATGGAGGATTCTATGAGCTCCACAAACCACAAGAACAAATCTAATTTTTCTGGTGATGGACATGAGGTTTCTTCTGAAGATAGTGGTTGGTCTTCATACTTCGACAACTCCATAGCTATCAGTAATGTGGAGGATACTGTTACCTGTTCTGGTTCTGAAAACTCTTCCATATTTTCTGGTGCTGCTGTTTTGGTAAAAAAGATGAACATGAATAATGATGATCGTGTTGCGTCAGCTAGGTCTGTTGCTAAAAGGAGAAAGATTCTGGCAACTTATATTGATCCTGAACTGGAGGACACTGCAATTTCTCCTGTTTGTAATTCTGAGGTAAGGAGTAGCTCTCATGTTAATCCCTGCAAACCCATAGTTTGTTGCCTTAGTGTAAAGTTTTCTTGATATTTCTTAAGGTTTCCTGTCAACTTCCCTTGATACTAAATCAATGTTTTTGTAATTCAGGCTGAAGACTTGGAAAAATTGCAAATAAAATTACAAGAGACAGGTGTTTTGAACATTTTACCACCAGTGCAACAAGGGAAGCATGACTTTTTTAGCCTTTTTCAGGTATAATACAACTATTTAGGAATTGTTTCAAATGTATTGCCTGCATTGGTCTGCATTTGTGCCAAACAATGTGGACGTTCTTCACTTCTTTAATATTTCACTTCACTAAATATTTTCTGGCATTTCTATTCTTCAGGAAAAACAAAATACCTCTAACCAGACTGGAGAAGTACCACATTCAGGTTATATTGGGACAGATATCAGCTATGCAGGTTTAAAGGAAAAGGGACTCTGTTTGGTTCCAGTATCTTTGTTATTCCGAGTTAGGTAAACAAAGACCTGGAAGATAGGATAATTTACTTCTGATAATTCAGCAGGATATGGAAAAGGATGATGATCTTATATAATATTGCTATCAGGTCACACTATATTGAGAAGGAATGGTCTTTTCTATATTTCCTTCATGGATCTCAAGGATGCATATCAGCTTCCCTACAAAAAGTCTATCTCATACAGCTTCTCAAATAGTCTTTGGCTAGAAGCAGGAGGCTGCGTACATCTTGGCCTCTCCTGACCCTGCCTCACTGGCATATATATGAGTTATTGATCTTGTTGGTCTTGTACTTAAGCATAATTACCTGAACTGAAAATTACTGGAGTATCAGCTCTTGATAGAGTAGTGGTTCAATTTGGTCAGCCGGCATGGATGAATGAATAGCTGTGTCTTATACCCTTCTTTTGAGATTGAAGGAGCTTGGAGGCCAAATTCACTGGAGTATCAGCTTATGTAGCATATGTTCAGATTCTGGGTTTATGCCTTGATGCTATAAAAGATCACTTATGCTTTGTAGACCTGTGGTCATAAGCTGATAGGAACTGTGCTTAGTATAATAACATCAGTGCCAATCCTGTTGCTGCCAACGCCAAGGAGCAAGGGCATATGCTTTGGCAGATTCTGTATCAATGGAGAAGAATTGCTGCTTCTGTTATCATCCTCAAAAGGGTTTAACAAACACCTTTTGTAACCCCTCATTTATAGTAGTCGTGTTCACAGTTGCCTCCTCTTGCTAAGTTTGTGGCAAACAACCTTCCTCTTTCATGTGATCAGTAACCCTATGAAGGTTTGCATGTATTAATGAATACCTATTACCTGTTGAAGACGTGAATACTTGTACAGATTCCTTAATTGTAAATGTGAATAAGTGTAGTGCTGGAACCCAGTGGTGGCTGCTGTTGTGCTGTGGAACTCGAATTGTTTGTGTTATTAAAAAGAAGCCTATATTCCTGATTTTGACGACTTCTAATTTTATTGTTTTTAGTACAGAACTTATATTTATTTTCTGTTACATAGATCACTTAGTTTTTGGAGAAATAAATGTATACCCATGATGTATAAACTATTGTAAGGCACCTTTTTTTGATAATTTCTTTTTGACGAGAACCTTTTTTTTATAAATGATAATTAATGCAAAGGTACTCTATGGCTGTATTATTGTATTCCTAATTTTTTTTTTCTTGGTTTGGCTGTTATTGATGCATGTTTATTTTGTGAATTGATTTACTTATATCGTTGTGACAAAGCACACTATCCCCTACTGATAGAGGCGAAATGTTTGTCTGAGCATCTTCAGAGCATTCTGTCTGAAATTACTTGTGTATCCATCTGATTTTACAAACATTTGCTGCCAAAATGTTTTCAGTCATACTGCTCACAGGCCAAGATGATGAGATTGATGTCTATGGTCTTAAAACGGGACAGCATGATAAGCTGAATTTTTCCATAGTTTATGTGGACACATTCACACATTTATTCATGCTGTTATAAATTCTGTTGCAATTCTTTCGTTACTTGGACTACAGTACCAATTTCACAGGATTGCTAATTTTTTTTTTGTTATTTAAATTTATTGTTCTTAGTGTTGTGATTCATTATTGTCACATAGTCGTGGGAAGAGAACTATCACTGTTATGGAAGCTTCACATCTGATGTACTTGATTTGGACACTTGTGATGTTCATTTGAATCTCAGTCCATTTGAGCCACCTGAAAGTCTCTTTAATTGTTGTCTTTAATGTATTAGCAGAATCCTGGAGTTTTGTGATTTGGCTGTGTGGATAGTTCACTGCTCCGAATTGTTTCGATGAGAAGGTAATCTGATTACCAAAGTGTTTTATCATATGTAGTTGCTAAAAATTGTTATCCAAGGATTTTTCATGCTTAACTGAGTTGGTATGTGTATGTGATATCAGAATACTGTATCTTTTCTCTGTTTTTATCTTCCTTTTTATTTACAATAATTCCCATTAAAGCATGCAAATCAGAAACCCTTTTAATGTTGTGAGGTTCTTTCATGAACCTATAAAATTTGCAGGGAATAACTGTGAAATATGAATGAGGCTGTTACATAGGGATCATATGGCAGGAATCTGAGGAAATTAAAGCGAGAATGTATGCAGAATTACAGGCTTGACTGCAGTGAAGCATGATGGAGGAAAATATTGGTTTCAAACATGGCATGTTTTTGCCCGGATTGAAGAACATGTACTAGGTTAACATGTCCAATCCTATCAGTAATTGCCGTATCTAAAGTGAGGGAAGAAATACAGTTATTATGCTCAGCCGTCAATTTAGTACCAGTATATAAGAGAACTAAACTAAGGCATGCATTCCTTTTTAACTTGAAATTGGGATATTTTCCTTGGATGATTAGTTCCTGAGATTGTTAAAGATGCATTAACTTATCTACTAATGCCTGACTTGAAAACATCAGGTCCCAAACAGAGTCCTACTAACAGTAGTTAGCTGTTGGTTTACTGTTGTGCGTGTTTGGGTTATATCTTTGACACGAGGCTGCGTGCTCACTTGCTTCAATGTGTAGGCCTCAGTTGGAAGCAGACATAGTCTGTTTTGTCTTGAGAATTAGAAAGCTAAATTTGGGGCTAATTCATGGATCATGAATCATTCCTTGGTGAAACGAGAAGAAAAGGGCCTCTACTGCAAGCTTCATGTTTCAGAAATAAACTTCACTCAAAACACTTGCTTCTCAAAGCATAAGGTTTTCTTGAACTATTTCTTATACTACCTCCGTTAATTATTATTTGCAACAAAGGACTATTTTATATCTCACAAATAATACCCCTTTGTTGCAAATAATAGTTAACCGAGGTAGTAATTAAAATTTCATATTTATCCCCTTTTCATGCTCGTATTATATCCATACCAATGTGAATCGGCTTTTCATGAGCTAAACCAAGTTATATTTCATTGTATATTAGCTAAGAAGGGTCTGTTTCGATTTACTGAACTGAATTGAATTGATTGGGGCTGAACTAAACTGAAATGAATTGTTTATTAGAGAAGGAATTCAGGAACTAAACTGAATTAAGCTGAACAGAACAGGCCCTAAGACTTACCAGCGAACTAGGTTATTCAATCAGGATGCATTACCAATTTAGACGACAAATGCAAAGTTTCTGATTACAAAAGCACTTATTGTCCCTCTAAGGCTCTAATGCTGCTCGACTTGTATGGTAATTGATCCCTTGTTTAAAAATTATATCTAGCTTTCATTGTTTTCACACTTTTTATTGTTCTAATTTTCAGGCCGAAGTTGGTGATCCTGTTTCTTAAAACAAGGGAAGCCAACTGAGTTCGTTCATCATAATTTTAGGATGCCTATGAGGCTATGACTTTTGCTCGTTGTAGAACTAGTGGTAAAGATTGTATCTATCAAACAGATTGAGTTGATACATTTAGGATACTAAATTATCATTGTATCATGTGTGACCTGATATTCACTTTCTTCATACCCCCATTCCCCAACTCTCCCCCCTTAGTCCCTTACGTGTTTAGTCTGATTTTGACATTACTTTACTTTAGTTTGCTTTGAGCCTTTGACCAATGTTTATTCTTTATAGATCAAACATAGTCATATGGATACTTGCTATAAACAATTCAATGCATTGTTTTCGAATGTCAGTTTTAAAATTTGGAAAATGTTATACATAGCCCTTAAAATTTATACTTAATGTTAATTAAAGATATTACTGATAAAGATTCTCCATAAACACTTAAATAAACCGAGTATCATCATAAGCTAAAATAAAAAATAAAAAATAAAAAAAATGACACCCCCTAAGAAAACCCCCATCTTTCTTCATTCAAGCATAATTCTTCAATTCACACGTGTTGACACGTGTTAAGGTACGGTTGGGTACAAAATTGACAGCTATACATGCATGCTTGAATTCTTGGTGTGCATATATAGTGCCTTAGTTATGGTTCACGACTTCATGAGTGCTCTAATACTTGGGTCTCTAGGGAATTTGGGCAGTTGTATAACTTTGAAAGTGGCATTTCTCACACCATGGAAACTTTTCTTTTGTTCCAAATAAAAGAGAGAATCCAATTTTGTATACGTATGAGTATTGAAGTACTATTAATTTGTAGTTTTGTACATAAACAAATGCAAAATTCTATCAATATAGGGATTAATATAGCCATATAGGAATAATTATGAAAATATTAATACTCCATATAAATTAAGTCTCCTTATATATTTGTTTCGTAATTTAATTGTTATAATGATCACGTAAAATATATATTCTTTTTGGAGAAAGTAAAATTATAAAAATTCTTGTTTAAAAAAAAAATTTAAAAAAAAATGATAGGATTGGTCACAATATGTCAACCTTATTTGTTATATTACTTGTAAATAGGGATGACAACGGGTCGGATTTGGAGCGGATTATGCTAAATCTGACTCCGACCCGACAGGAAGCTCCGAGACTCCGAGTCCGACTTCAATATCCGACCTCCGACTTTGATCCGACCCGACTTTGGGTTTTTTTTCATTATTCATTATACTTTGAGAAATTGGGCTATTTGGGCCTTTGCAACCCACGCCCAATGCCAACTTAACCCACACAAAAAGTCCACTATCTATTGGAGTCGGAGTCGGATAATAGCGTCAGAGTCGGACATTTGTCGGAGTCGAATTTTTTTCTCAGATTTTTTTGTAGGATCCGACTCTGACCCTCCTCCGACTCGTAGTCAGATTATCTTAACGGAGTCAAACTCGGATTAATTTTTTCTCGGACTCGGAACAGATTTTTTACCTCGGATCGGGGCGGAGTAGGGTCGAGTTCGGACTGGATTGCCATCCCTACTTGTAAAGATTGCAAGCCTCAATATATAATTGCTCATTATATTATAAGAAGATATACTACAGATTATGCGAATAATTTTCCTAGTTTTCCCTTCTATCAATTTTTTTATTTTATTTTTTTATTTTTTTAGGGATCTATCAAATATTTCATTAAGCATGAATCAAACATTTATAGGTATTAATAAATAAATACTAATACTAATAATAAATAAAATCTTTCAAGTGTTCTTGGACCAAAGAAAAATAATAAAAACTATGAAAGTAATAGAATGATGATGAAGTCATCGTAGATTTAGAAAGTAACTGACAACCTTCTTACAAAATTATTTTATGAACTTTAAAATCGATTATTCTTCCACTAGGATTTATATGCTTTTTTCCTGTAGTTATTTTATTACAATGGTGACAAAGATTATATTATATGTCAAGTTATTATGAGGTTTTATAGTATTTTATTTAGCTAATCAACTATCCTTTCTAACATCGTATTTTATCATTTGATTTTGCTGAAGTCATACAATTATTATCTGACTCAAGTCAACGTGGATTTTGCTTTGTTAAAATAAAATGAAAATAAACACAAATTCTTATAACAATAATTCATCTTCAAACGTCATAATTTCCTTGTTTTTCGTTGATATTTAATTGGTGAGTGACTTGTTGAAAAGCTCTTCAAATTTAGTTTTCAATCTAATTAGATCAACTCCTTTTTTTATTTATAGATCAAATTTAGGAGCAAAAGAGTACACAAGAGTCGGTGTTGGCAATTATTTCAATTTATCAACGCTTTGCATTTTTCTAGGACTTGTTTACTTCACCTGAAACAAGGATCGATGTATTGCGACTTTGCGAGCTTCCTTTCTTTCTATCTCTACGTAAATCTTATAACTCTAGCTTATCCATTGTTGGTTGTGATTTGAACTTTATTGTAACCTACTTGTATTTTGTTTTTATTTTAACAATAAATGTGATAGATTTTTGAAGCAAAGAGTAGAATAATAAGTCAAAATGAACTTTTGAATTATGAGAGAGTAGATACAAGAAAATTGTAAGGACAAATTTGTTGTACTATTTGACAGTTGATTATACAGTTGGGATAAGAAGGGACTAATTCCTCGCCATCCAAATTTTTATAGAAGCACAATAAACTCAAAAGCACATCCCACTTGTTCAAGGAATTATTTTCCACCATTAAAATAACCAAAAGTTAAAATTTTCGTACTAAATTAATTTTATTTTTAGTTTTTGTTCTTGTGAACATGTTTTTTTTAATAAAAATATTTACAAAATTATTGATAAAGTATGACTTTATCTGTTTGTGATATCTTAAACTTTTTTGTCGTGATTTTTATGATCATCTATATCATTGTTCACTTTGTTATCACTTGATTATGGAATGATTGATAATGAGGAAACATCATAAAAAAAACAGAAGATTTTATAAACTCTAAATTATAAAATATCAACCCTATCAACTAATCCCTCAAAGGGGGAAAAAATATGTAGTATGTTATGTTTGGGTCCAATTTAGTCCAATTGGGCCTGGTCACTGAATGATCCAATTAAAAGCCCAAGGTTAAGGTTTCAACTCTCCAAATGTGCTAAAGTCAAAAATCAAACATCCTCAAAGCCATGTCAAGGGTCAGTCAACGGCCCAATCAGCTTGGCCCAGCCCAACTGACTTCCGGGCCCAATCCGCCTCCTTCATTAGCCAAGGTATAAAAGCCAACAATTTGGTCAATTCTTGGTAAGACAATAAAGCCTCAAGCAACTAAACTCTTGCACAGCTTTCTCTCTCTAATATACTGACTTAAGCATCGGAGGGGCCTTCCTCGGCGTCCCCCCCGAGGCTAGTTTACGTGTATTTGTTGTGCAGGAAACCCTCGGCTCCTGCGTTGTTCGGACCGAGACCAAGTTCCCTCAAGATAAAAGGATCTTCCGAGATTCGATTGTTTTCATCCGAAACAATTTGGCGCCGTCTGTGGGGAACGCTACTAAATTTCGCGTCAGTCATCAAACACTCCGGCAGTCGCCATGACTAAGAGTGGAAAGAGTTCCAAGAAGGCTAAGAAGGGAGGAGGCCGGATTACGGTGAGGGAACGCCAGCCGGTTTATCCCTCCCCGGAGCAAGCCTCTTCCGAATCGGAGGCCCCCATTTCTCCGGAAAGGGAAGCCTCAAGAGGTCCTAGCCTCCAGGAGGAGAACACCTCGCACCACACTCGGCAGCCGGGGCATCCCCGAGACCGAGTGGCTCAGGAGCGAGGAACTCCCGCGCCGCATAGCGTGCAATCCAGGTCACATCCGCGGGAGACTCCTCCCTCCGGACCCTCCACCGAGGAAGTGGCCAGAGCAGTGGCCATCTGCATGGAGTTCCTTAAAGCTCAAGGGGCTCCAATCCAGATGCCTGATGATCACCAGCCGAGAAACCTGAAAAGGAGGATCGGTCAGGATGATGGTGGACAAGTTCCCCATAGAGAGCTCGGCCAGAGGTGGCGAGGGGACACCCGAAACTCCAGTAAGGAGAGGAGGAGGAACCCTCAACCCTCTGACCACTCTGAAGCTCAGAATTCCATGGGGCCCTCCAAGGACCCGGAATTCGCCCGCCAAAGCGTTCACGAACGCTTGGGTTCGAGGGAGGTGAGTGTGCATAGCCGCCTCACCTTCCCAGAGGATACCGGACCCCCCCAACCTTGTCTCAGCCGGGGACGAAAACCACTTCCACCTCTGAGAGAGGAGGGAGCGAGGTCCCTGAGGCGGGTACAAGGGGAAGGCGGTCATGGTTCCATCGAACTCGCCTTCCAGAAGTGGATTCTGGAAGAGCATGTGCCAACGGTCAAAATCCCGGCACATATTACTTACGATGGTACCTCAGATCCTAAGGATCACATTGCCTCTTACGAGGGGCACATGTATCTGAACCCGAGGTCTGAGGCTACCTGGTGTAAATACTTTCCTACGACCCTCAAAGGTGTTGCCCAATCCTGGATCACCAAAGGGCTCAAGGAAGGCTCCATAACCGGTTGGAACGACCTCTCCAACAAGTTCAAGCAAATTCTCTACGGCCAACCGCCGAGAGAAGACCACTGCAGAGCTAATGAGTCTGCAGCAGGCGGAGGACGAGAGCCTCCGCGACTATCTGACTCGCTTCAGCAACGAGTCATCCGGAATCACAAGCCTGGATCAAGGCCTGGCCGTGTTCGCGCTACGGAACGGCCTCCAAGCTGGAAAGTTCCTGGACTTCATGGTCATGCATCCCCCGCAGACCCTGGAGGAAGCCTTGGAAGCATCGGATAGGTTCATCCGAGCCGAGGAGTGGAACAGATCCAGGTCTCAGTCTCGTCCGAGAATTGACAAGCCGAAAGGGCAGCAGCCCGAAGTCTCGGCGCAGAGGAAAGGGAAGGCTAAGGCCTCAGAACCGTCCTCTGCTGCCGAGCCGAAGAAGGAAAGACACTTTCCCTACACGGGAAGGTACGATTCATACACTCCACTCTCCCTTCCCCGTGCTAAGATTTTCAGCACGACGAAGGACGAGGGGAGATTCAAAAAACCTCGTCCGTTGCCTCCCTGGCATCAGACGAGGGGAAAGGACCAGTGGTGCGAGTTCCATGACTCACCCGGACATCGCACCGAGGACTGCGTCCAGCTGAAGGACCAGATTGAGGATCTGGTCCGCAAGGGGTACCTGAGCCAATACCTCGCGGACAGGCGCGAGGAGAAAAAAGCTGAAAAAGATTCTCGGCAGGACCTCAACTTCGCTCGGAAGAAGGATAAGGGACCTCAGGGCAAGGAGTCCCTCGACATCCTGGTTATTTCCGGGGGAATCTCGCGAGGCACAGCCAAACGCCAACTGAGGGGTCTAACCCATCAGATTCATCAGGCTGAGCTTCGGCAGTCCCAGTCACCGGCGCCGAACATCCTGTTCACAGCCGAAGACTGTGAGGGGGTGGTATACCCCACGATGACCCACTAGTAATCATTCTGGGCATCGCCAACCGCAACGTCTGGCGGACCCTCGTCGACGGCGGTAGCGGGCGAACATCCTCTTCCGAGGAGCGTTCGACCAGCTGAGGATGGGAGCCGAGCACCTGGCCCCGCACCCTACCCGGTGTCTGGATTCAACGGCTCTTCCTCGTATCCTGACGGGAAGATTACACTTCCTGTCACCATCGGCGAAGGCCGAGCAGCTAGGAATATCATGGCCGAATTTTTGGTCGTAGATGCTCCATCTGCATACAACGTGATCATGGGGAGACCCCTCATTCACGGCATTCAAGGAGTCGTCTCCACGTATCATCAAATCATGATATACGTTTCAGACGAGGGACGCTCCGAGAAAATAAAGGGCAGTCAAAAAGAAGCCCGCCGATGCAATCACCTCAGGCCATCCACGTCTCGCCGAGGCGACCGTGGCGATGGGGAGGAAAAGCACCGGACCGAAACGCCAAAAAGCCGAGAGGCTCAGACGTTTCGGCTAATGAAGCCCCAGACAACGAGAAATCTGATGGGGGCCAAAAGGCTGACTCCGCCTCAGAGCTGAACGACTCTGATGGCCAGCCGCGGTCAGGAAAGTCTGCTAATATTGATAGCAGGCCGGAATTCGAGGAATCCAACTCTAAGAGCATGGAAACGGATGACCTGACCGAGTCAATAGAACTGACCGTAGGAGATCCGAACAGATGTGTTAGCATCGGGTCGTCACTGGAGCCAAACACCCGTGCGGCACTCGTCCAACTCCTACGGGCCAGTGGAGACGTGTTCGCCTTCTCAGCCGCAGAAATGCCCGGGATTGATCCGGACTTCGTCTCCCATAGGCTTAATGTCGACCCTCCAGTCGACCCATTAAGCAGAAAAA